>NW_020271717.1:165269-268304 GCF_003268045.1 Sipha flava | reverse complement strand
ATAATAATAATAATAATAATAATAATAATAATAATAATAATAATAATTATAATGATAATTATAATGATAATATATCATCATTTATACAAATTTATTTAGGTAAAACATCAATGGTTTTTTGGTCAATATTTTTTTATAATTTTGTTGTTGTTATGGATTTTATGTTTAGTAAAAAGGGAATTAAGTTGTTAATTATTTACAATTACAAGTTCAGTTTTCAAAAGAACCTTGCAGAGGATAATATACAAAGGTGGATATGTATGTACAAAACGAAAATATAAAACATACGTCCAACTGAATGGAAATTGTTTATGTAAAGGAGTATTAACAACGAAAGGGAAGGCAACGGTACACTTTTGTGACAACGATTGACGTGTTCATTAAAAAGAAAATATAAAGGATTTATCACCGAGCAACCACCTAAAATTAAACGAGAACCAATTCAGTTCAATTTAATAAAATATTTTTATCAAACGAAAACCAATTCGACATGTGGGGTTGGGGCTCGGGAACCAATTCGGTATCAGCCATATATTTATATAGTTTCTTCCTATACGAATATACAGAAGTAATATGTTATACTAGATATATTATATTATATGCAGTGACGGGTTTAAGGGTTCAAATAAAATTGGTATATCCATAAGAAGCCTCTTGCAAAATGTATTAATTAATACTCGTAATATACCAGCCCCCATTTTACACTTAAGCCTTGAAAAAGTCGTTCATAAGATCGTTCATATGAAGAATTTATTTTGCTTCATACTCTAAGGAAAGTAAGGCTAAAGTGCTTGTTCGATTTTGAACCAAAGTAAGACGAAGCTAATTTTATAATATTTTAATCAATTAATCTAATGAAAAAACTATATAATTTGATTTTTGATTACATTATTTTATTTATCAATAAGATTAATTCAGTAGTCACCAAAATGTTTTATAAAAATTGCTATAAATAATGTTGTTAAGATATTAAATTAATAAAAAAAATTGCATAGAATATTTGTGAATATATATGTTAGTGCTCTTGATACCCCGGATACCCGGGTACCCGGGTTTTACGGGTATTACCCGATTTACAACATTTCAGGTACCCATTATGGATTGGGTACCCGTTATGAATCGAGTACCCGTTATGGTTAGTATACTCATTACTAGAGCTGGGATTTGTATGTAAATACATATTTTTCTAAAACATGTTAATTTTCATTATCTTTTTTTTTTCGTTGCACAGATAAATAACTGCTATAAATAGATATTATTTTTTACAACTTTACAATAATTTACTGTTTAAATTTATATTACAGTAAATTAGTAGCTATATGAATATAAAAACAACATAGTTAACAAAACTTTTCAAACACCTAACAATATAATTATTCAATTATTATAATTTTTCTACAGTTATTTATTTTAAGTTCAAAGCGTAACAATGAAACTATGAATATATTACACGTTATTAATAATATCATATTTTTTTTTTTTGGCCCTAGGGATGGGTTTGAACGCCTCCTCCCTTCCACCGTATGTACGCCACTGACTGTGATTACTTATTATTATCTGCGTAGCTATACACATAAAAGGTAACGAATACGGTTACTATATCCGTTATCTGCAAGATTTAAATATAGGCTTTATAATAGCTTTTAACATGTTATTAGACATTGTACTTGAACAAACTAATTATTGTAATATAATATCACTAATAACACTCACATAAAATACTAAAGATTTATTTTTAAAACGTAATTTTGTTAATTTAAAAGAGGAAATAATTTAATATTTTTTATTCGAATAATTGTGTAATGTATAATTTAATACTGATTACCTCTTAGCAGTTAAGTCTTAGCTAAATCGTTTACGTATATCAAAAACCATCGGGTACTCGAACATTTTGGGTAATGGGTACCCACTATCCGAAAACGTTGACTACCCTCCAAATCGGTTATTACCCACATTAAATCAAGAGCACTAATATATATGTAATATACAATATATTTACATTTATATTTCTTTCAAGGCCATACAATAGAAGGTAATAAAATGGATGCTAGTAATTTAGCAACGTTATTCGCACCAAACATACTTCATAAGTCTTTAAAAGAAATTACTACAAATGATTTAAGCGAAGAAATGACTATGGAAAGAAGATTAGCAATCGACGTAGTAACGGCTTTAATTGTCAATTGCGACTATTTATTTAAGGTATAGTAAAATATTTTATACATATAAAGGGAAATCTAATATTAATAGTTTAAAAATAAGTTTATTTATAATATATTAAAACGCTGAAAATAAAACTGGGTCAGTAGAAGACAAATAATATAAACTCAAATAAACGAAGAATGAAATAATTTAATTTAAAAAATAAAAAACTAATTGTTTGTGAAGAATTACTGTACTGTATATTTTTTTCCAAAATCATAAATCATTAATACCTTTAAAATTAAAATCAAATTCAACTATATTTATATACAAACTTCATTTTTAGTTCTGAGCAAAGTAAGTTTTGTTTCAAGACATATGTTATTAATTTTAAGACAAATTATGCCAAAATTAATTAAAATAATAACTATAGTGTTGATATAATTATACACTAATATAATTATTAATAATATAAGTAACATTAGTTAATTATTTGTAAAACAAATATACATATATTACACTCGAGATAACTTTAATAATGCAATAAACAACATTTTGAAGTGAAAAAATGTCGGATTAACTTTATAATATATTTTTTAAACAGTAATTTTTTGACAAACTGCGTTCATTATTCAAGTCAACCTATATTTTTTTATAAATTAAAGTTAATCAGAATATATTTTGGAAACAATTTAAATAACATCTCTTTTTTTAATCGTTATAAGATTTTTATATTTTTACAAGTATTAAATGTTTTTCAGAACTTATGATTTTTTAATTAAAAATTAGCCTGATATTTGATATCTAAAAATCACAGTCTTAAAATACTATTCTTCTTTGGATATTGAAATTAAGAATATTATACTCCTGTAAAAATGATTTAATTTAACAAATAATATAAAATCATTTTTCAAAAACATAAATTAACAAATATAATAAGTGATACTTCACAAAATAAATCATCGTATACTTTATTATCTAATCAAACTACATAACAGTAACTTGAAAAAACATCAAAGTAGAATATACTCTGTATTTTAACGTATATAAAGATATAAATAATCACGGAAATCGTAAATCAAATAAATAAACGATGATTAGGCACTTGTACTGGTATTTTAATATTGGATGTATTTTAATATATATGTATTTATATATTTTTTTAAATATTTCTCCGTTCATTTTATAATTATATATTTTATTTAATTATGAATGCACTTAACAATAGAATAAAATTGAAATTTCAATATTTTAATTTAAAATACATTTTTTTTAAATTTTTGAAGCTTATTAAAAATAATTAATATAATTTAAATAGTTTTTTAAATAGAAAAAAAATTGAAAAAATTTGAATGCCTCGTGAATACTATCATCTAATACAGGTTCTTATACTATCAAATTAAAACCTACTAGAAAATAGTTACTACTAATTTAATATTCGCAAACGTTTTTATATAAAAAAATAATAAATATTCGAATTTTTCCTTCGTGATTTATACATTTTCCTAAATAAAAGTATTTTTTAAGGTACCAGCTGAACTTCTCGATGAAGTATATGTTCATATGCTAGATACAAACCCTGAAGGTCTAGACAATGTGATGAAATTACGATTTTCGAGCGTCGAGAAAACTATCCAGTAATTTTAATACTGTTGTGTGCGTTATTGTTTAAGATACTAAAAAAATATAAGTAATTTCAATAGTAAAATTAAAGTTTTATATTTTATATAATGTTTTAAATTTGTATAATTTACATTAAATTATATTTAAAACTAACTGCTGTTTCTATATTCTCAGTAAGCAATTACTAACACATTGTGATGATTTTAAATTAAACAGATATAAGTCAATAACCTTTTTTTTTCTTTTTATTTTAGAAACCCTAACATTAATTTGTAGGATTCTATAAATTCTAATTTTATATTTTAACGTTAATTAGTCATTTTTCAAATTCAAATAATTTACTAAAAGTAAAGTCAGAAAAATATACTTTTATAATCAATATTATAAGATTAATTGGATATTCTAGAAAACCTTCATGCTTACAGATATGTAATGTGTTGGAAAAATAAATAATAATATTAACATATGATTTAATAAAATATAACTTAAAGTTTTAATACTTCAAATATAATTTTATTAAAAACTATATATTTAGTATTATAATGCTATACCACTTATGTAGATTTAAAAAAATGTGTTTTTTAATTAAATATTTCTCACACTTAAGACTAACATAAATTTATTTATAAAAAACTAATAGTTTCACGGTGCTCCGAATTATTGTAAGTAGTAAAGTTACAATTTTTTTACTGCTTTTGCTATAGCATTACAATGTAAAACGCTGTGGAATGCATTCTATGGAGAACATATATTCACATTTTGTTTAATAGTATATCATTATTTATAACCTTAAATCACATAATGCATTATTTATTTATTTATTTTATATTTTTCGTTAGAAATGGATCCAATCAAGATTCAAAAGAAACTTTATTAAACGTACAAGATATAAGTGGGATAAATAATGTTGAAGTTGAATCATCTAAGCCATCAGAAACTCAAGAAAAAAAAATTTGGACAAGAGGTGAATTTACTCACCAAAATTCTGGAATCGGTGGTTCAGATGATAATGAAGAATACAGATATAAGTATGAACTTTCAAAAATAATATTATATTTTTAATTTTTAGCTGTTATTTAATATAACTATTGCCTTTTGGTTATTTTACATTTAACTTGGCATACAATTTTAGACCTAGGGAACGAGAAACTCGAAGAAGTCGAAGTAAAGGTGTAGCTGCATTTTTCCCAGATGATGTTGAAACATTTACTTATCCAGTATTCGAACGAATGCAAATGAATAGGAAATCTGAAAAATCCTCAAATAATCAAACACATGCTAACGGAAACCAAGTAAGTTTTGTCAAAATGAATATTAATCTTCTTTCAATATTTTTAATAAATATATACAAGCTATTTGTCTTGTTGAGTGGATATGTAAGCTGCATACAGTTAGTTAATTTCAAAATAATAAATAATTTTGATTACATTTTACTTTAACGTTAATATTTAAAAATACCTATAATAAAATATAGAAATTTACAGTGTTTATAAATAATTTAAATAATATTTCAAAATAAACAAAGTTATTCATAAAATATAGTTTTTAAAATACTGCATTCATAAATATAAGTTATAAAAAATTGTAAATTAATTAATGTATAATATTGTACCTACTTTTATTTTTATTACAGCAATATTATTTTCTTCCAAAATATTGAAAAGTAAATTTTAACTCACACCATAGTTTTTTGATAAAACCATAATTTTAATATACTTAAGCGTGTGCAGACATAACTGGCAAGGTAGTCAAACATAACACATTATCATTTAATATTAACAAAAAATTTGCATTCGTAACTTCATTTAACTTAAAAACTATATTTCTCCAGTATTCATACATTTTTTTTAACGTTAACTAATGTTTCGAAGTGGTTGAAAATAATATGTTTATTTATTATTGTGATCATATTGAATATTTTGGTGAGGGTGGGAAGTTTCACAGAATAGTCAAGTACCTACCCTGACTACCCCGTGTGCACGCTTATGGTAATATACTATATGAATATGAACACAAATGTCACAAATTATATGAACCGTTTTCACGTATTGTGTCATAAATGGCACATAGTTTATTTTACTTATAACTTGCAAACTATTATAACTAAAAAATATAATATTTTGGAATGAAAAATTCAACTGGCTAGCTAATATTTTTTTGTCGATGATCGGTGATAAAGAAGTTCTGATATGGATATTATAAATGTTATGCTATATATACGCTATATATAGTACGCAATTTTAACGGTAGGTTTTAAACAATTATTATAAAATATTTAACGTGGAATGACCGCTTGATTAATAACTTAGTTTCAATTAATTATAAACTAAAATTAAACAATTTAAACAACGCGAAATCAATGCAAAATAAACCAAACTTTAAATAAACTCAGAATCCACCGTGGATTTAAAGTTTATAAATGTATAATCCACTATAGTGCGCACTGGGTAGTTAAATTACATATAAAACATAAATTGATAATATTATAATAAATAATATATTAGTATAATCAGGAATTTAATTTGACTTGAAAGATATATTTACATGTTAGTATTATTAAACACTTGGTTTAATAATAAAAATAAGTTGCCAAATTTCATTAAATATATGATTTTCCTTTGTCACTCCGCATATTTAAAATCTTAGGAAATTTGAACTTTCAGCGAAGTTATGGCACTTTTTTTTATAATAATAAATCTAGGTAAGATATTCTATGATATAATTATATATTTCATATACGAGTAATATAGGTGTAATATAATGAGGTATAACTCAGTTTGTTACGGGAATTAAGTATATTTGCGTACACTTATAACATAGTACCCGTTCAATTATCAGTTTTGATTTAGGTAAATGAATATGATGGAGTTATAACAGCCAGTTTGATGATACCAGTACCAATGAAACAATCATCAAACCTTTCACATCCCTTAAATGTAGAAGACACTGATATACCGTTTATTGAAGACGAAAGCAGACACACTAATAGTAAGTAATATGCATTATTAATAACACGAAGGGAAATATATATATAAATACAGAAATGTTTTAATAACCGAAGAAAATTAAAAAGTAGATTTTCAGATATTATTTCATTGTAAATACTTAATAATTATCAAATTGTGAAAATAAAATAGCCCTATTTTAGGTTCTGCAACAAATTGTCATCGTATGTTAGCCACGGTATCGTCAGATAGCAGTACAGTATCCAGTCCACCGACATCACCTGATAATATCTCTGGAACAACAAATTATTCTCAAGATTATTATCATAAAAAGAACACTAAATCAGATCATAGAAGTACACAATCCAACAAAGATTTGTCAAAAGACGTTGACCCTGATCATTACAAAGCAGATAAAAAAGGAAAGGAAAAAGATATAAAATTTTATCAGAAAATCTTATCCAGTACAGGTCTGGATAGGTTATCGAAAAGTGCTAGTTCTACTGGGGTTCCTAAGAATTCTATTTACAAAGATAAATTAAAACATGGACACGAAGACGCAACTTTATCGCCCGTAAGTAGTCTATTTATATAATATTATTCACTTATACACGAATTTTATTTAAACAATATAGAAATCAATTTATTTACTAACCTTTCATAATTTGAGTAAAATCTATGGTAAATAAGATTATAATATTTAAGATTTTTTTTTTTTTTCAATGTGTTCAACATTGTGTATTAGTGTATTAGATGGTGAAATATTTTATAAAATTTAAATAAATATTAACTTTTCTTAATTCTATACAAATAATATTGTATTAAAACATTAAGTACTTAAACACAAAATTGCTAATTTTATCAATAGAAATACTCATCGATATTTTAGGAATATCGATATCATTGTTACATTTCAACGTGAATTAAACTCATATAAAAATAATTACAGTGCGAAGTTGAATAATATTTTTTATATTTATGCATATTATTTGAAACTATACACGGCCATGGATTAATCTAAACGCAATTTTTCGTACACTTATAAATAAATGCTTTCAATAATAAAACCTGAATGATATTACACCATATTTCATAATATCTAATTTTATAAATAATGTATTATGTAAAAATGACTTTGATACGCTTATATTAAAATTATTGGCCTTAAAAATTAAATTAAATACTTATTTTCTTTAAGAATATGATCGCAATAAAATTTACACAATTTCACAAAATAATAATAGTCATCACTATTTATTATTTTATAAAAATAAATATAAACGTCAAATGGACAAAATGTACCACAATTTCTAAGTTTGTTTGCGGTTTTTTGATAATACTATACAATTGCTGCAAAGTTTTAAAATATAACCTTTTCAAAGTATTTCTTGATTTATTAAATCATTATACGACATTTATAGTACATAAATTTACAACCTGAAAATATATTAACAAAAAAAAAAATTACACAATAATAAAATCATGAATTTTATTATACAACAAAAACCGAAAATAATGTAGAGCTTCAAATTTTATAAATAGATATTTTTATTATTCCTCAAATTTAAATAATTATAAACATTTAAATAGTTAATGAAGCAATTTATGTGAAAGGAAATGATAAGAGAGAGTTGATGTTTTTCATACTATGTAAATATAATTTCCTAACATCACTCAATAATATGGTTTATTGATACAAATATTATCAATTTTTTTTTTTTATGGTTTTTTTGTTTAGGAGCCTGTTAAAGTATGTTCTAGTATATCGAATATTGGTGGAGCAGTTCTGCGGTCTAAAACCGCTGATATTGAACACATATTGCGAAAACAGTCAGCTTCAAAGCCGAGAAAAGTGAGCCAATCATCAGAATCTTCGGGATCGCAAGAAAAGCCCAAACGAAAGACGTCGGCTGAAGCTACGAGACATCCCCTACGGATGGATCCAGATCCAAACGTAGGTGAAAGACTAGCCGGAAGCTCGTCCTACAGGTCTCCGTCACCAACCAGAAACGTCTGGAGACGAAAAGATGTAATATCGAGCATGCCAAAATACAAAAAACCTTACAATTAAACACCGTAGAGATTATAATAGACTCCCCTACCATCCGTCTAACAAGTATATAATTTACACTCACATATCAATATTACGATTATTGTTATAGATATATGAAAATAATGTCGTTTAAAAATTATGTATAATCATATCATGATTTTCTTTCTCATTTTATTCGTAATTTTAATCGTGTAAAATTAAGTAAATGTACATAAAAAAAAACTGTAATCACTTTTGAAAAACATCTTAATAATAATACACACTCGTTTTGTGCTTACTAATTATTATACTTTTTATACTTTTTAATTTTAATGTTTATGTTTTTTTTTTTTTTATATAATTTTATCATATTTAATAAAATATAAATATATTTTACGATTAAAATTTGAGTCCTCTGAAAGTTTTAATCTTAATTTGTTAAAATGTTACCGGTTACATGATTATTTTAATTATATTTATTATTATTATTATTATTATTATTATTATTATTATTATTATTATGTTATTATTTATTTTTTTAATTCTTTTTTAAAGACAGTAAAATGAAACGTGAACGAAACGTATATTTAGCTTTGTAATAATGGTTGTGCACTTATAATTACAACATGTTGTTCTATCATCATCATCAATGTTGTTTATTAACTTAAGGTTTCTTTTGATCATTAAAGACAGTGTTTAAATGTATATAGTTATACTATTCAAGAACAAAAATGTTTAATTACAATATTACATTTTCATTTTTTTTTCCATTTTTACCTATAGTGAATTTGTATAAAATAATTAATAAAAACCAAAGTGTAAAGTGTACTCAAATACAGACTAAAGTATAACGAAAAAAAATATCGTATATTTTATTTTTTTATACGTAGAAAATCATTATCATGTAATCTCATATATAAAATCACATCTGGACAAATACTTATATGTAAAATTTCATTCATAAACTATATATATCTAGAATCAGTGCCGGAGTAAGCGTCGGGGAGAACGTTTCACGTGCCCAAGGCCCCGCGGATTTGGGACTCCGTTATAGTGCTCCCACCTGAATGAAACTAAAAAAAAAAATGTACCCAAGACATACTCACAACATATTACCCAAAATACTCAAGTATCACAAGAAATTTTACTTAATTTCTACTAGATTCTTTTCATTAGATACATTGAAAATATAATGTTTGTTAAAACTAAAATACTCAACGTTTTTATCTTCTTTATTGGTTTATCGTATATTCGTATTTAACGTAACCACTAATATGTATATATAGTATTAATACTAATACTTGGTTACTTTTTACAAAAAATATAAATAAATTTGATTCGATCAAATAAATACAATTAATGAAGTTTTTGGATTTTTGTATGATGTTGAGAAACTTTGTCATGTCCCTGATTTAGAAATTGTAAATTTCTACAAAGATTTGGAAATGCGTTTGTCAGTGAATGACAAAAAAGATATAAATGGTTATGATTTACATGAAGGAATATTAATTTTTCGCCATTTAATTGATAAAAATTCTACACCACGTCAAATAGGTAGTATCTGAAATAAAAAAAATGAACACATTTCCCAACTTGAATATTGCAATTCGAATTATGTTAACAATTCCATTTACTCAGCTGGAGCAGAGAGAACTAATTCTCTAAATTATAACATATTTACGAAGTACCATGTCACAAGAAAGACTTACTGGACTTGCTACAATTTGTATAGAAAAATAACTTTCAGAACAACTAAATTATGAAGACATTATAAGTAACTTTGCATCCAAAAAAGCTAGAAAAATTAAAGAATTATAATTCATAACTAACAATATTTTATTTTAACAATGTATTGTGTATTTAAAATATTATAAATTGTTCGGTACTCATTTTTTTTTAAACTTCTTTTATAAATTAAAGTAATTAATTATTTACTAGTTATTATAAATTAATTTATTAAAAGTAATTATTAATAATATTTGTATTTTGAGTTTTTTTAATAATGATTAAGATGATCAGTTTATTTATCATGCAAATAATATAATACCTAACTATTGTACACTAATTGCTTGTTTATAAATCGAAGGACAAAATTATATTTTGGATTAAATCTATAATTAGTTTAGAATGGCGATTTAATGTATAAGATACGAATGAGGGCCCCACGTTTTTATTTGCCCCAGGCCCCGCAAAACCTTCCTCCAGCACTGTTTAGAATCATAAGCGTGTTCAAAATTTTTTGGTCGAGAAGGTATAATGAATTTTTAAATCACGAGATTTATTTATTTATTTTTAAACATAAAGAAATATTTATTTTTTATGTTAAAAAACTATAGAAATTATAGTAATATTTTTTAATTAACACCATTTACTATAACCATTGGCTTGTCACAACAATAAAAATACATTTAAAACTAAAATAAAAACACATACATTATACTACTGCACTGTACGCTACTGGTATTATTGGTATTGAGTACAGACCGCACGACTGATCTGGGCATAACTTTTTTGGCGATACATTGTCCACCCGAACACTACCATATAGATGAATATGCCTAGAATTATAAATAAAAACTCTAATCTTAAAGAAATAATTTCAATAGTTTTAAAATCATATTGTTGTAACAATGTAATTTTCAAAAATATTTTCCTTTTATATTTTCCATAGTTTTTCATCACACATAGTTTTCTACAATCTTATTTTTGTTCAATATATCTGTTCTAAAAATGTTTCCTAAATAAAATTAATAAAATTATATAAATTATAATAAAATATATATATTAATTATATATAATTAATATAATTATATATTAAAATTATATAATATATAATAATATTATATATTATTATAATTATATTATATAATAAAATTATGTACGTGAAATATTAATATTTTAACTATTACTAATTCAAAAAATAAATAAAATTTATGTTAGTAGATATGTTATTAAAAAAGAAATTTAAAAACACCATGGAACATACAATTATTTAACATGATTATTATTTATATACTTATACATTTTATAACACGAAAAGTAACCTTAGTAACCATTATTGACGATCGATAAATAGTTATTTTTCTATGAAAGTCTAAACATTAAACTACACATTCATTTTTTGTTCAAAAAATTAATTTATGTTAATCTGGAAATGTCTAAAAAAAAACAAGATATAACAATAGAAGAAGAGACTGATGAAGACTTTATGACAAGAATTACTCAACCTAGAATATGGACAACTTTCAAATCGGATTTCCTTTTTCAAGTATTTACAGATGAACGGATGGATGAAATTTTAGATATGTTTAAAGTAAATATATTTATTTGCTTATTAAACTAAATATTTGGTAATAATTATTTAATAAATTACTGACTTATATATTTGAACATTTTTGTATAATTTGAGATTTTTTTTATAACATAATAATAATTTAAAATATATTTATAACATTTTTTATAACATATTATATTTATTCGAAATACATTCAATCATTAAGAATAGCTGAGATTAACTAAATAAAAATTAAATAACTTTCTAAATTAAGATTTTATCAAAACTGTTATCATATTTAAGCATATTTTATTGAAAGGTGGATAATTAAATAAAGATAAGGTACAGTTATAATATAGATATTTTATTAAATTTTCAAATGTGGTTTAAATCGATTCAATGAAATGAATAACTATGATAAAAATGATAATTACTAATTAGTTAGTTTATTATTCAGAAGTATAATGTTTCTGATATACGAATTTTATGTATACTCTTTACTTATATTTCATAAATATACCTAGAAAAACTTGATAAAATATTTTAAAGTAAAAATACTTAATTATTTTAGTACATATTAATCATACATAAAAATATAAAAAAAATCATACATAAATATATTTCATCAAAGAATATTTTAATATTCATTAAACATTGATTTGTTTTGACTTTTAAAAAAAAATGTGATTCATTCATTATAAGGCGCATCGAATAAAAACTTTTAATTATACTATATAAAATTTAAAAGTTAATACAAGTACTTCATATATTTACCATAAAAATTCGATAACTTATTTCAATTTAATAAATATATTATATAACACACCTGTTTATTTTACATATCCTAAAAAAATAATTATGGATTTATTTTATCAAATTTTGAACACCTTTAATATTTCAAACATAATTATAACTTTAATTAACACTATTTATTTTTTAATTAATAGATATATTGTGATTAATTACACAAAATAAATCTGTCTTTTAATTTCAGAATAATTATATTCACGAAGAATCTTTGTGTGTCTATAATGAGTTGTCGTCGGATCAAGACTCTGTTGATCAATTTTTGTACTTAGTTAAACACTGGATCTCTGATACTTTATCCACAATTGTGATCGAGAAGAGTTCTGGAAGAAGTGTTGGAATAATAATTTGCAGATTTTGTTCGATTGAAGAAAATTCATTGGAGTTTAGTAGACTGAGAGTAATAAACAAATTTATCCTATACATCTTATTTATATATTGTATTATCGTATCGTCTTCGATAACACAATACAATAAAAAAAATTAAATTAATTAATATAAAAAATTAGGTATAGGTATTGTATACAATATATATAATATATATGCGATACAAAAAAAAAAAAATAATTTAAATTAAATGTATTATTAAGTTATTTAAATCTTATTTCATTTTGGTATATATTTCTAGTACACGTTGTCAAGTATCCTAACAACATATATTTAATTTTCTAAAAATATAATTTATCTGTTGACTATGGAATAAAATATAAGCCTATATAATATATTTCAGTTTAATCTATAAGTCCATTGAAACAGTCATAAACGTAACTTTTTTAGTGAATTTATAATTAAAATAAAACATTTTATAACATTTAAAAATAGATTTTCTTTATTTTATTTTTATTAAATTATATGACATAATATTTTAGTTATACGAAGGTGAAAAGTGGAATATAATTCAAAATTTCAGAAGTCATTTGAGTCAAAAATTTAACATATATCAATATTATAAATCGACTGCTTTCTTCAGGGTATATGCTTGGTTTATTCTTCCTTCATTTAGAAATCAAGGTAAATGGTTAATCTTTTAGTTAATTAAAAATCAATTAAAAACAAAATATAATTAGTTATATCTCATAGTCATAATTGAAAAAAACTATACCAACTTTTATACATTTAAATTTATGTAATATTTGTTTTAAAAATATTTCAGTTTAATACTGTAAACATGAACTTTTATTTCAATAACTAATTAATTTTTTAATATAGGGTTGGGTAAAAAATTACTGGACTGTGTGATCACTAAACAATTACCCGAAATGATGCATTTTGGTTGCAATTTAATATCTGGGATATTCACAAATAAAAAAAGTCAAGAAATAGCTAAATCACTCGGGTTAACAACCCTGTATAAAGCTAATTATATCGAATGGGCCAATCAAAACAATATCAATTTACCAGATAATATATCGGATGAAAATTCAATCGTTCGTGTAATGGGATATAAAATAAATCAAGAATAATCCTATAAAGGATAGTATTATAAATAAGTTTTATGAAACTTACACGTTATTTTTAATTTAAATTCATTAAAAATTTATCTAAATAATATAACTTTTTTTTTCTTGTTACATATATGCTCAATCATAAATTATAGTCATTGTTTATGTTGTATACCTCATAAATATTAAACAAAAGGTTTTAGTCAAGCACAAACCTTAATTGAGTACACCTTATGTGGTATAACTATCGAAGAAAATATAAAAAATAGTCGCCAAAATAAAAATAAAACAACCTTGCATCAGAAATAATAAAAATATTATAAGTATATAAATTTGTTAAAAGAATAATTATTTTCGTTTATATTTAAATCATTGTATGTATAATTTTTAATTAATTATGAATAACCAAGAATCCAAAAGACAAATAAATCATTATCATTTTCTTTAAAATATAATAATATAAGATTATATTTTTATAAAAAAATAAAATTGTTTCATAGTAAATATTCTAAAAATAATAATAAAATATTATTAAATGTGCATATAAATAATTAATTAAAGTGTATGAATTATTTAGTATTAAAAATAATCTAAATATAAGATATCAAAATAAAAAATTTTACTTGAAGTATTGTTTAATATACAAATATTTATGACTGGTTTCTTAACAATTAAAAAAATCATCGTCAGATATAGCAGAATATATAAATGACACTTACTATTGTAAATGTAATTTAATAATAAATTAATATAATGAAATAATTATTACTTTAATATTACCAATCATAACACATAATATGTGCATATTATGTCAATACAAAAAATTAGCAGATAATGTATAAATATTAGTATACAACCATTATAATAGAATACACTTAAATATTTGTCTTATCTTAAACATTTGATTAAAATATATAAATAATTGAGATCTTATAAGGTATATAATTTATTAATCGAAAAACTTACGTTAAGTAGTTTAATATATAATTAAATAATAAAAAATTGAATTAAAATTAAAAAAAATTTAAATTCTTTATGTACTCGTATATAAACATATACATAATATATATATATCAGATATTATAAATGAGTTATACTTTAAGCCTTGTGCAGGTAACAGCATTCAAAAATTACATTGACCATTTACTTTATGTTTACGACCGTTTTTATTTGTTTATAAGTTTTATTTGAAAATAATACCAATTTTTTTTTTTTTTTGTATTATATACTTATCATTTTTTATTTTTAAGAAAGTAATCCGTATCAATTAGGAGTATTGAAAGATTTTTTAATCCAGTTTGTCATATTAAAGTGACATACATGACATTAAATGTCGAATTTTTATAAAATCTGAAAATATTTAATACATTTACAAATTATTCCTTTCATTTAAACCTTATAACACTATTAAAATTATATTTTCACGATTAAATCAAACAATGCATCAATGCATTTGGTACCCAATTCACTTTAGATTGAAAATTAAAAAAAAACCAATACTTCATAAGACGTATGCAATGCTTACCTAGACTAGAGAAATATCGAATCAATAGTACTTCAATTCAATGATTTTAATAGATCATTTAATTTCATAGCATGTGTCACAACACGTGACTTAAACAATGGTAAACCATCAATACTTCATAATATTTATTATCGTAATCAAGTAATACGTTATCAATTAAAAATTTTAAATAGGTAATTCATGTAATGATACTAAATGTAAATAAATAGTAAGTGATTAATTAGAACTATCATCTCATCAAATATACGATATATCGTATCAACAATAACTTTAATACAACCCATTTTTTTTTAAATTTACTATCTATTACTATTCTCTTATTATGAATATGGTTGTATACATATAACATTTTATTTTCCTATTTTATAATATTAGTCTAATGTTATACAACTAACATCATGTATTATAATTAATCGTTTTCTACAGACTACTAATCTTCTAATCTACCTCAGGTATGATAATCGGTTCATGATGTTATTTCTAAAAAAGTTTTTATTCGTGTATAAAATGTTATAATTTTTTTGTTTAAAATTCCCAGATTGCATGCAGTTGATTAGCCAAAAAGCAGAGGAGAAACTTTTTTCTTTTCTTGTTTACTGAAGGTAGTAGTGACCTTTTTTTAAACTGTACGTTTTTTTTTTTTTTTATTATATAATATATCGGCGGCTTCTATGGCCGTTGGACATTACAATGTTTGAGACTTAATACATAATGAAAATAAACTTATTACTTAATCTTTTATAAAATAAACAAATATATTGGTGACAGGTTGGTTACAGGAGGTTGATGAGGTGTGTATCTGTGAGGAATTGGCAGAGCTTGACGATATTGTCTGGTTCAGGGCTTAATGTTTCAGTCAGGTGATAAGATATCCGCTGCTTAATTCTCTCCGTATTGTGTGCGTTGCATTCGGTGATTATATGTTTGACTGTAAGAGGGACTCCACAGCATATGCAAATGGGGGGTCATCTTTCTTCATTAAGTGTGCGTGTGTAAGACATGTGTGTCCGATTCTGAGGTGGTTAGTAGCAGTCTCATATTTTCTTAGGGTGTTGACAGGAAAAGTCCAGGATAGTATTGACCTTTTAATTTCATTAAGCTTCGTGATCATTTTGTTTCATTGTGTTTCCCATTATTGACGTGTATCCCTTTCGATGACATTTTTTATATCGCTGTAAGAGAAGATGTAGGAATAGGGAATATTAGTATTTGTATGAGCTTGTTTGGCGGCCTTGTCCGCACGTTCGTTACCATCAATGTTATAGTGACTAGGAATCTATGAGTATGAAATGTTTTTGCCTGATAACTGTGCTTTTTAGTGGGCGTTATAAATTTTCCTGACGATTTCGGTAGGATTTTGGACATTTTTAAGACTAGTAAGAGTAGATAATGAATCACTATAAATTGTGATATTGTTATAATTGATTTCTGAAATAGTGTATTCGATAGCTTTGAAAATGGCTAGAGTTTCAGCTATACATATATCCATATATGAAGCATTTGTCCGAGAGTCTCCATTGGATCTGGTTCTCATCATGAATGATGGTCATACCAACTCTGCCCTCCGAAAGAGAAGCGTCGGTATATATTTGTGTATGAATATGAGATAGTGAGAGTTTTTCCTTGAATAGGTTTTTAAATGTGTTGGGGCATGTGAACTTTTTTGGGAATTGGTGCAGGTCCAGATCAATATTCATTGTAAAAGACCAATGTGAACATAAAGGTGTACGTTCTTAATATGATGCTGTGTGAAAATCCTTACTCAAAGAGCGTACACTTGGCTGGTTAAGTGCAACACTAATGAAACTTAACATTAGAACACTAATGTGAAGAACATTTTTCTTTACAATTGACGCAACGAGATTTATAGTAGAGCGATGTATTAGTGTGTGTACGATTGTGCACCGCGTCTGTTGTGAAGTGTCTTAATGATTACTCTCGTATTAACTATTGTGTTAATGTATCACTCGTATTATTATTAGTCTATAGATATTGTAAGCATTATTTTAATGTCCACAAAAAATAATGGACGGGTAAGATAATCATTTTTTAATTATAACGTGCTGTAATAAATAACCTATTTCTTTCGAACAGAGCATATTTTGAACGCATAGAATAGAACAATGCAGATTTTTGGTTACAATCCTCTGCGGATCAAGTATCGAAGAAGAAAATAACGAAAACTAATGTTGACTTCTTCTAAATGAACTTGAATTTCGTTGTAATCGATAACATTGTTGGTTTTTTAATTATATATATATATATATATATATATATATATATATATATATATATATGCAAAAGACCACTCGGCCGCCCAAGAAAAAGATGGGTAGATAGGGTCCATGAAGACTTGGATATGCTGGGAATCTTGAACGGTGAAGAGCTAGCCACGGATAGAGATAGATGGAGGGAAGTGGTGGTTGCGGTGAAGGACCTGAACGGTCTATATTAAGCCAAAAAAAAAAAATATATATATATATATATAGGCGTAAACTTAAATCGGCTTGATATAGATAGCTTTTTTATCTTTGTTAGTGTGTCGTTGAAGGTAGAAAAATTGAAAATATTTTTTGTGTTTATAACCGGAACCTTAAACTCGACTTAAGAGTTTTTGTTAGATAATAGTATAAATATTATCTAATTCATCTGTGACATTGATTGAAGACGAAACAAAAACATTATCATTAATGTGTTCAGAGGCAAGAACGGTAAAGTGGTTCGGGAAGATAAAAGTTGTTAACTTTTCATTATTTTGATGTGGTGAGTTTAACGAGTTAAAATGAACACATTTAGAAGATGTAGGTGTACTAGGCAAATCAAAACTGGTTTCCTGACTCTTAATTACCGAAATAAAACGAATAAACGTGTATTGTATTATACTTGCAAACTAAACACGATAATATAACATGTATAAAGCCTTTACTATATTGGATATGTATAAAAAACTGTATTTACTGTTTTAACATAGGAATTGTAAATGTATTCTTTAAACACGTTTGCCATATACTACCAAAAAATTTTAAATCTGACATTACATCTTTTAAATCATAATGTTAATGGTAAAATAACCAAAAGTTAATGAATTAATTTTTTCAACTAAATATAATGTCATAGATATCAAGATAATTAAAATAGTTGAAAGTTTATTTTAATAAAAAATAATAATTACCAGCTTACAGAGTTAGTCAATTATGGCATTTTTTGGTGCTCTTTTTTAGGACTTAAGTTAACTTAGGTTAACCTACGTGTAGGAAAATAAGCAAAACTGATATTGAAAACCGGTATATACTTTAATGAGTATACTCAAGATAAACTAGATGGCTTAAAATTAATATCTTATCATTATCATTTGGATATAAGTTGTAAAATAAGGATGAAAAAATAATGAATTAACTTGATGATCTAATATGTACTTAAGTTGGTCGTGCTTAGTTTTAATTTTTAAAACATTAATATTACATCCACTCGATATATTATATATGTTATATGCGTTAATTCAAGAGGTTATATGATATGCATAATATATAAATACAACTTACTCCTAACAAAAAAAATTAGTATTGCATTGATGCGAATATCTAATTAGAATGAGCTGAAAATTCGATTAGTACTATACTGTACTCTATTTTTTTTTTTTTTTTTTTTATAAACAAATAACGATAGCCACATTCTCAAAATGCTGAACACTAAAATTATTCGCCATTTAAAACTTGTAAGTATAAACTAATACAAAAATAAAGTATTTAACCTAGTAATTTAAACTAATTCAATTTGTATTAAAATTTTAGTCATTATGTACATGTTTAATATCATACATTCAATTTGTTATTGGCTGTTCTCTCGTATTTTCATCTATTCTTTTAGCAAAACTAAAAGAACCGACGAGTCACATCAAAATAAATATCGAAGAAGAATCATGGATAGGTATGAAACTATTTTATAATTAAATAATATTTTTAGTTTTATAATTTTCTTTATAATACAGAAAAGAATCAGTTATTTTAACTTTCTACTTAATAAGATAATTGTCTCTCAACATAATCTGCTAAACATACATTTGTGGTTTCCAACTGATATAGAATTGTTGTAGACAAATTTTATTTAAAATGTATAAAACATGATGGGCTACTATATTTACAATTTGTCATGTTACATAACATTTTTAATCACAAAATAGTTCATAATTTATAAAATGTAATATGTATATGAACAATGATAGAACTAGTTTACATTTATCGCATACAATTCAGAATAATTAAATTTCTTAAATTTTAACTTTCAACCCCAATTTTATAATATAGTAGTTCAATGATAAATTTATTTAAATTAATTTTAATTTAATTTAAAAAAGATCGAAACTCCTAGATTGAATATATAAAATACAAAAATGAGTGAATTATTGTCTTAATTTTTTAACTTGTAACTAATATAACATTTCCCCTAAAAAAACAATTCTGGATGAAAGAAATCGAATGAATCAGCTTATACTACTTAAGAATTTTGAAATAATATAGTAGAACCAAACTTCTTAATAATGTAGGTTGAAAATGTTGATGTTCTATCTTTTAAAGAATGGCATCTAGGTATTAAGTAAATTATATTAAAATGTTATTACATCGACCCATGTTATCTAATTACAACCAATTAAAATTTGGAAAATATCGAGCATTTTATGTGTCTATAAACAGCATAAATTTCACTAAATTTCCTAACTATAAAATATTTTTAAAGTACTAATTTAAAATATGAATAAATATTTGAAGTCGCTACAATTAATATTTTTAAATTATAATTAAATAACTAATATCATTCAAATATCTGATTTCATTAAAATATCATTTTGTAACGCTTACATGCATTTTTTTCGATTTTTCAAGTGAGTAACTAATATTCTTAAACGAAAAAATATATATTTAAATTATGTAAAACTGCATAATCATGGCCTTAGTTTTTTATTTATTTTGAAAATAAAAGCAGGTACGTAAACTAAAATAAAATATAATATAATTTTAAATTTCAGCTAGTGTTCCAATACTTATATGCCCTATTGGTTTACTTGTAATTGGTGTCTTAGCGGATAAAATTGGCAGAAGAAAAGCACTTCAAATTGCTTACATACCTCTAATTACAAGTTGGTTAGTACTTGCATATGCCAATTCTTTAAAATCCATAATAATTGGAAGAATTATACTTGGAATTTCTCTAGGTAAGTAAGGTGTATAAATATATATTAACTAAATGAAATATAATATGTTGTATAAACTACAGGTGTTTATTGTTATCAACCCAACTAAATAAAAAGCGTAAGATATACATTTTTACGTGTTCAATTTGTAATGCGGATTATATATTGTATAAATTGATCAACAAACAAAAAATACGTTTTAATTGTGATAAATTTATTTAATAGAATAATACGATTTATTCTTTAAATAATGCATATTATTTTTTATCAATTTTTTAAAAATAAAGTTTAAATTAACAAAAGAAGAATCTTTCAGTTAAAACTAAAATAAAATAATATTATAAATTTAAAATAATAAAACAAGAGTTAGTAAACTGGATCCTAAATAACCTTTTCACGGTAAGTTGGATCCCGGAAAAAGAAAAATAATAGGTAAGTTGAGTTCCGGGAAAAATGGTAATAGGTTAAGTCCAAGGAAAACAATTTTTTTTTTTAAATATCTAATAATTTTTATGGGAAATCAATTTTAATATTATTGTGTTTTTTATTACATTTTCGGTAAAAACTTAAAAGATACGAATTTAACAAACTCAAATACAGTACGCTATGAAAAATACAGTGAAAATTTTCAGATTTCGTATACTCATGTCTGTGTATAATCATAAGAACTATCATCAATATTGGTGGTAACTGATAACTGACACATGATATACGACAAACTAATGTATGTTTATGCCTATATACGTGTCTTAATTAGGCATTATCAAAGTTACGACGTTACGAAATTATTTGATCACAATGGAATCGATAACCGATAGAAACAGTGTGAATTATCATTTGTAAAACGACTACGGCGAGGTAATATAGTAAGTAGTTGGGACTCAATTTACCTACAACCTTTTTTTCCCCCAGATCCAACTTACCTAATATTTTTTTTTCCCGGGACTCAATTTACCGCTTTCAAAATAAATAGAAAATATGGCGGACATTAAAATATTTTAATTTAAATATCCTGTTTCCTAAACTTGCAATAAAAAAAAAAAAAAAAAAAGAAAATTTACGTTATTAATAATCACTGTTTGAAAAAGTTATCAATAAAAGCGCATATAATTTATCAACATTATTAAAATTTCTATGGAAAATCACATTAATTTTTTTTTCACTTTTATTTGGAACAGCTTTGTAAATATATTAGGGGAACTGTAGGTACGCTAAAGCGTAGAAAAACTCATAGTATACATAGAAACTATCGCTGCCCATCCGACCAAGTACACACAATTCTGGAAATAGCAACACTGGACTAAATAGTGACTACGGCTAATCAATACATCACACCATGTTACAATAACAATTATTTTAAATGCGTGAATAGTGTTTGTACTTTTTTCAACTAAACTAGTTCTCAACTAATAAAATTAATAACACCAAAGCCTGATATACAAATAGATTATATATCTAATAAGTATATTTATACTCCTTATAGTTATTTTTAATGTAAAATTAAAATGAGTGTGTGTGTGTGTGTGTGTGCTTACTAAAGTAATACTATTGTTTTTTCTTTCAAATAGAAGTACTCATTTGAAATAAATCTTAGTTATAAATGTTTATTTTCAGTGGTAAAACAGATTATTTATTTAACTACATAAATATTACAAATTTCATCAATAGCAAATCATCTTTAGACTTTATTAATTAACATTATTTATGTGTTACTAAAAGTTTTAGGGCAATTTTATATTAATAATATTTTTATCTCGATTAAGTTAAGTTAAAAACTTTTGAGAAAAATGAATAATGTAATAGTTTATAAAATATAGTTTTCTATACTTATATAATATTCCTAAATGCTCAATAATGATTTTTTGTCGTATTAATGTTGCGTTAAATTATACTTACTCCGTCAACAATACCCCCTTGAAAATTTGCAATAATTCTGTAAAAGATTTAAGATTTGCCGTAACACGTAACCTGTGCCCTAATAAACATATCCAGATAATCTGTTGTAGAGCTCTAGTTGCTTGGCTTTATAAATCGTGTCTCTTCAGATTTTCACTTACTCCATTAAAATCTCTCTTCTGTTCATTACTTCGTCCCCTCCTTGAGTATGGAACCATACTCTGGGACCCATCGACCGCCTCTGCACGTAGTATGATTGAAAGGGTTCAAAGAAAATGCCTCCGTCACGCTGCTTACAAATTAAATATATCCTGTCCATATCATGACTATACACCAATCCAACGCCTGTTTTCCCTAGAGTCTCGCTGACCGTCGTCACTCAGCTAGTATTGCATTTCTTTCTTATCTTCTTTCCTTTAAAATTGATAATCACGAATCACTATCTCGTGTTTCGTTTAATGTCTCCTGTCGCCGCACACGATCATCTGTTCCGTTCCACATACCCTTATCCTCCTCAAACTACTATCTTAACTCACCGAACATCTTATACGCATTGCCAACACTGAACCTTCATTATCCCTCTAAAATTGATCCTCGTTTACTCAGAGCTTATACTATTATTTTTTATCATTGTATATTGTTTATTCTTGTATTATAGGGTTCGTCCCGTATTTTTAAATAAAATTAAATTAAAATAAAAAAATAAAATATGCTTTGTGAAGTATACAATATCGAACTTGATAGAAAAATGTCTACATTAAAATAATACGACAAACATAAACAGTGTTCGAAACGTATACTTAAAAATAGAACTCGTTCATGTTCAAGTTCTATAGTAAAATGAACGCATTCATTTAATTTTTTCTTATTTTATATTCATAAACCACCTTACCTGTCTTCTGTATAAATGAGATCTTTACAAAATGTAATAGGTATAATTTATATTCTGTTAATAACCTATTCCTAAACGTATTATAACTCATATTTATTATTTATACATATATTTTTAAATACTAAATAAATGTTAACGACCAAAAAAATCGTTTAAATTGACTAAAAATATAACCATCGTTCACGTTCATGTTCTATTTGAAAAAAACAATTAACGTTCATCTATCGTTCACAAAATATGAATGTGAACGCGTAAACTTGCGTTCATGAGTGACGTTCTTTCCAAACTCTGGGTATAAGTTATATCATATAACTTAACAATATACAAATAATACACCCTCAAACTCGACTATTTTGGTCGGTTTTGTTTTTAAAATTTCTTCTATCATGGTGTAATATTTTAACGGAAAATCGTAATTTACTCCAAAATTAAACTGTGTAGATTAGAATCTATAACGGAATTGCATGTGTTGTTAAGTCCTCATATCAAATTACAATTCGTACGTTTTACCACCTGCGATTGTGCGAATTATATAATATTTACATTTATTTTAGTGCGAATCATAGATGTACATATTTAAAAAAAATATATGTCGGCAAGAATCACACTTGTCGTATACATTTTGATGCGCATTGACACTTGATGACGAACAGGTTCGGGATTGTCGTGCACCTATCTGTACCTAGGCGAGGTGTGCCCAACCGAATACCGACAGCTGTCATTCTCCGTGGCCACGATCTTCGTGGGCGTCGGCATGATGTCCGAGTTCATATTCGCCATGTTCTTCCACTGGCAGACCGTGTCCATGATACTGTTCGTGATCAGCGTCATCGGATGCGGGTCACTTTTTCTGCTTCCGGAGACGCCGATGTGGCTGCGAAAGCAAGGGCGGATCCGCGAGGCGGAAGCGGCGAAAAAATGGCTGTGTGAGGACCGAACGGCCGCCGCCACCGTGGTCGCAGCCAACACGATTGCAGCCGCCGACGATGTGGTGGATGTAACCCGAACCGGATGGAGATTGGTGACGGAGCCGATCGTGTGGAAGCCGATGCTGCTGACGTTCACGTTCTTTGTGTGCCAGCAGGGCAGCGGCTTCTACGTGCTGCTGTTCTATTCGGTGGACATGCTGAAGGACAGCCACGTGCAGTGGGACGGGTTCACGGTCACCGTGTTTCTGTCCGTGGCCCGGGTTGTGGGTAGTCTGGTGTTCTCCATGCTGCACCACGTTCGACGGAAGACGCTCACTGTAGTCTCCGGCTGTGGCATGGCCCTATCGCTGGTCGTCATCGTCAGCTACATCCACATGTACAGGGACGTGACCGATCCACCCTACGGAATTCTTCAGATCTTCGCCTTCATCATGTACATGTTCTTCGCTCTTCTAGCCATGCTACCACTGCCTTGGATCATTTGCGGCGAAATTTTCCCGATGTCCATCAAAGGTTCGTACACGTGAAACAATTTGTCCGAAACATGCTAAACAACATAATAATAATAGCAATAACAATATATTTTATTATTCTGTCTGAAAATCATAAAATAACGGCTGGTACTGAATTGGTTCCCGATCTCCAATCCCACGTGCCGAATTGATTCCCATCTAAAAAAGGTATTTTATTAGATACAGTCGAATTAGTTCCCGTTTGAAAAAGGTAATTTTTTATGTATAGCCGAATTAGTTCCCGTTTAAATACGCACATTTTCCTTCTCGATTTTACAGGTTTAGGACTGTCAACTTTAAAGTAGGTTTGGTTAACAATGTGCGTTAATATGTGTTAAAAAAATAATATAAAATATATACAATTTAAATCGTTGATTTGGAAGTCAGCTTAGTCATCACTTAGGTATACGAAATACAAATAATAAAACATAATAAATAAAATTTAGAACCACTAATTTGCAAATTTGAATCTAACTTTCTTTAAATTTTCAATTATCGTAACCTTCTTATTAATGTACTCAGTCAAACAATTTTCCAAGTATTTGTTATTTCTTTCCTATTTGCTAGTAATTTGCTAGTCTCTAGTAATCTATAGTCTATTATATTTCTATACTCTATCTTATCGATATAATAATTGTGTCTATATGTCATACATATAGCTTTTAAAATTTTGTTTTTTGTTCTCTAAGCACTGGCCCGTTGGATTTTAATTTTTAATAGTGTAGGTAAATTGTGTTAAAAATTAAAATTGTCACTATTTTACCTGTACATAAACGGAAAATAATTCGGCTACACCTAATAAAATACCTTTTTCAAACAGTAACCAATTCGGCCAAAGGGAACCAATTCGGTTACTCCCAAAATAACACATACTTACAATATCTGTTTTACTAACAAGCTAAGAAATAATGTTAATATTCATTAGACTTCAGAATAAAAATACAAAAGTTCTAAAATTATTTGTTGTTGTTAGGTATGCATCTAATTAGTTCCCGCTCCAATATTCGAACTATTACTATACTTTTTTTTTTTTGGTTTACGGTCATTGAGACCATACCGCCAAACAAATTTCTCTCCATCTATCTCTATTTTCTGCCGCTATTCTCCATGGTATCTCTGGTTCAATGCTTTCCGCATTTCTTTTTACATAGTCTTCCCAACGTAAGCGTGGTCTTCCGAGGAGTCTCTTACCAACCGGGTTATCTTCGATTGTTGTTCTGACTATGGATCCTATTACTATTACTATACTACGGTTTATAAACGCTATTAATACATAATTATTTTATGTAAGCTCACACTATTGTTAAAAATTTAATTATAAATTACTAAATGATTCACTATTTTTCTTCTAGGTACCATATCTGGCATTATTCAAGTTTTCGCCTATGAAATTATGTTCATAGTCATTAAAATATATCCTTTCTTAGTATTGAACTATGGAATAGAATATGTTTTTACAGCATTTGCAGCCTTCTCATTGGCAAGTGCTTTTTTTGGTGCATTCGTAATGCCAGAAACGAAAGGAAAATCTCTCAATGAAATTTTAAGATCATTCGAGTCACGCAAAAAATCGATGAAAAATAATTTGCCTTGACATTGTAAATAAAATGTATCATATTACCTACATTTAATGAGATTTTTTTTCAAATAATGATTTGAGGAAGTTGTATTTTAATTTTATTACATATTATGTATTATATATTAGTTTAATAAATTAATATAATTTTATTTAACACAGAATTTAATATTTTATATTTTTATAACACTGAGTATGTTTTCACTGATATTTCTTAATTATACGTTAAATTTAAGTATATATTATTTATAATTATTTGTAAATATTTATCATTATTTTATTTCTTGTAATATACCTAAATGTAACACTTAATAAATGGAATAATAATGTATTTTTTATGTTTGTTATCATCATATTTTTGTAATATTTATGATTAATCTTTTCTTAATTAATTTTAACTTTCTGTTCAATGAACATTATAATTCTTAAATATATGATCGAACATTTAAAATCTTAATCAAATAAGCATATTTCAGTAGTACATAATTTAGTCAAGTTTTATTAATTTTAAAAGATATTTAATATTATTTTTCAGGGAATGTTTTAAATATATCAGAAAAATATAATGCTTTATTTTGCTAAATTTCATTTTTTTCAATGTTATACTATATATAATATACATATGTATGAAAAGTTTAACTTATAAAAAATAAATTTATTTGAAAAATAATAATTCTTTCCTTTCTCTATTGAAATTCTACATCATAATCTACAGTTCATTAATTAATGAATGCATGCATTCATTATATTTATTAAAGACAAATCAGAAAACATACAACAATATACATTAATTTAAAAAAAAAGTACTGAACCAATAATTGTTAAAATTAGGATGTTTCTTATAGGTGAGTGAACTAATTTATATATTTGAGGATATATAATGTAATACATATATATTTGAGGATAGTTGATATAGTAATAAAATAAAATTTCTCAATAAGTTATTTTAAATTTCTAATGGTCTAACGTTTACTAACAAAACATATGAAAAACATGAAATGTATTATATTATTTATAGAATAATAATCAAATATCAAATATATAATATTGTCTAATCAAATTCTTTAAAATACTCGATTTCGTCAATAATCATGTCTAATACTAAAAAACGTTTTCGTAGAAAACATTATGAATAATTTTGTAAATTTTCAAAATTTAAATATTAAACATGGAAATATTACAAATTATCAACTACAAAAATGTTTAGAACTTTTGTGATTTTTATCGAGTATTGTCAACATTGCTTCATTTATTTTATTAACGAGTAAAAGGTACGTATGAGCAATTTTTAATACATTTTCAAAACTTTTTTTCTAATTAAAATAATTTACCATACATTTTACGAAAACAAAAAGACAAAAAATATTAAAATTTTCAAATACTTTTAAATAAATCAAAAAAAAAAAATTTAAGTAATTTGAAAATTATACTATTTATAACGCACGGTGATATATATAATCAATACAAATTGTTCGGTGTGCTGTACATTTTAACGAATATTTTGTTTTTACTTTTTGTTGAATTTTTACAATCATAAAAAAAATATTCGGAACTTTATAAAGTTACCAGTAAAGTGCCAACTATACAAAATCACAAATGCTTTTAGAAAAAAAATTAAATTTTATGCCATTCGATTAGAATTTCCATACTAAGTATTGTAAAAAAAACCACGTTTAAATATACCTAATGATTTCCTGTGAAGATATTAAGGGTGATATGGGACTTATGGGACATACTGTATAATAATTAAAAATCAAATAAATGTCTCATTCAATTTTTGATTTAAAATGTAAATACATAGTGGCCATAACTTATTGGATTCACAATTAATTTATTTATTCAATAATAGACTCAAGACAGGCTCTCCTGATTTGTATGCTAACTAACTCACAGAAAATATCGTCTTTTGACTCACTACTCCGGTTAATGGGACCATTTGCCAACTATTAAATGATTAACAGTTGGATGGATTTCTCTCCATATTGAATTAGGAATAGGCATTATAAATATCGTTTTAACGTACTTTGAGCACTGCACTAATTGAAAAAATCCTTTATTTCAGAGATAGATTACATTTTTCTATTTTTCTATACAAACCATACATTATTTTTTTATTGTAAATTTTATTATTTCTCATTTAACTCACACATTATGTTGTTATCATACCCGTCCGGTTCTTTTTCTCATATTATTATGTTTAGCCGTTTAAGTATGAAATCGAATAATTTTTGATTACATTGATTACGATTCTGATCGGTTAACCGATTAATGCTGTGAATACCTACTAGGTGAAAAAACGACCGATTAATTGGTGTAAAAATCGATTAATCAAAACAATCGTAGTCCTATGTACACACGTACCTACGAGACGTCGCATCGCGGAATGATAATTGAAAATAAAATACTACATTATTTATTTTTATACTCGTATTGGATATCAATACGCGGAATACGATGTACCGTGGCCCGCGGGTTGCGAGGTATCACTTATGATGATTAAATGAATAATTGGGTGGGGTCTACGAACAACGTGAACGTACGCGCATGCAGATGTCACTGACAAACTAATAACGAAATATTTAGTTGGCCGTTTTTAGAACAAAAATATTACCTTACAGGAAAAGTGATCACTCATTGTAAATTCAATATTTTTACAATTTTTTTTTTTTAAAACTGATAAACAACAACATTTTACAGGCCACATTGAACTCCGATTTTGTAATTCCAATTTCAAATGAAAAAAATCTTAAAATTTACTTTTTTTTAAAGATTCATTATAAATATTGGGAATATATATCAATGAGGCCTGTAGAATGTTTTTCTCTATTAATATAAAAAAAAAAAATATCAAATTTGGTTGATTATACGGGACTGGATCCTGGAAAATTCATAAATTTAAAATAACTTTTTTAGTAGTTTTGACTTTAGGTAGTTAATAAGAAACAGTTTTTACAAAAAAAAAAAACTTAAAAATCTTATTGTATCATTTACTGCCCCTGAAGGGTTTTATTTCATAGGTAGTCTCTGCCCCTCAAAGAGTTAAAACTTCAATTGAATATACGCTTACAACTACAATCTTAATTATTTAAATAAATAATAGGTAAGTACTCACCAAATCACCGCTATTTACACCAAAATATAAAATTACGGTACAGTATAATATAATACAAAACACTATTGTCGGTTGGTTCTCTTCAGTGTTCAGCGGACAATATTCGACGTGTTCAGAAACTGAGGAGGAATGAATAATGATATCATTATTATCTATAGTAATACCGATTTCCGCCGTATTTCATGTACGTATGTATAGGGGTTAAACCATGTGTAAAAATAGTTCAGCCTCCGTGTAGTTATATGCACTTTGGCTATAGGTAGACTGGTACTAGGAAAAAAAAATTATTATTATAGGTTGACGTAGTATGGCGTATAGTGTATATAAACTTAACAATGGTTATATCAGTTATCGAAAAACGCGCGTACGTTCGCGAGACTGTGAAATAGTGAAATTGAGGAGACACTGATGATATTAATATTATTTATTATCCAATACGTAATTCGTATTTCGTATATATTATTATTTATTACATAATGTCATAATACTTAACTTACTTAGTACTTACCTATTTATTTTTAGTTATTAGTTTATACTAATAACACATCAACAAATCACGAATTGTCTCAGAACTTTGAATTTGTACTGTAAAATGTAGGTACAAAGTTGATCGCCGGACGCAGTCGTGCAAAATATATTTTGTACAACTTATGAATGTTATTATTAGGGCTCGGGACTTCTAGGAACTTGCATGTTTTTAAATAATTATCAAAAACATAGCTAAGTAATATATAAATTTGTTTCATAGCAATACAAGTTTATATTTAAAATTTATAGTTGCATGTTTTGCATATTTGACCATTTTTCATTTATAAGTGCATATTTGACCATTTTTCATTTTATATATGTATATTTGACAATTATTCATATGAAAGAGTAAGTTTTTAAATTTTATAAAAAAAAATTATGATTTATTTCTTCATATATCACGTGACTTGGAACTCAAGGTGTCTTATTGGTGCACTAACTGAATGCATTAAAATAATTAAAACTACAAAAACGTATACATTCTGCAAAAATTGAAGAATCTGCACAAGCTAAGGCTAATTATAAAAAATATCGAACATTTTAAATCGAAAAATTAATCTATGGATAAATTGCCTGCAGATATTGGTTATAGTGACCTACGATTTTTTAAGTTTGCACCAATAAGTTCCGTAGACGTGTAACGTTCCTTTTCTAAATATAAAATTATTTTGGCTGATAACAGGCAGTCATTTAAATTTTCCAACTTAAGAAATTATCTTATAGTTCAATGTAATGCTCAAGGTTAGAAGAATTATAACTATATTAAAAATAAAAAAAATATTTTCAAATTAATTTATTTTTAAAACCATTTAAATATTTTGTTTTAGATAAAAACTCAATATAAGATGAAAAAAAATTTGAAAAAAAAAAATTATCTCAGATCATCATATCTATCATATATAAAAATATTATTATAATTTATTACTAGTTAAATTTTTTTATTTAATTATTACAAATATAATTTTTTTAAATACATATTTTAATAGCATATTTATTGATTCTTTAGGGCATAAATGCATACATATTTTAAGGTTTTTAAGGGCATGAAGTCCCTAGCCCTAGTTATTATTCTTCGTCCATAATATACGATCGTTCGTAAGCATTTACGGCACTACGCATTATATTATATTATAATTATATAATATTCGTATATTATACGAACTTAATTTGGTATTTTGTACATGTGTAGCCATTATACGAAAATTGGATTTACGAATCTTTTAACCATGCAGATATTTTTCATACTAACCTAACACAGCGTACTTTATCCATATTTTTCACAGCTAAAAACTAAAAAGTACCTAAATATGTTACAATTATCTACAGAACGTATAGTATCACACTAACACGTACAGTTTATTCCAAATGAGTAGATCATTCTATTAATTTATACTTAAAAAAAGATTTACAATCAGTATACAACAAAAATACAAAAAGTAAATAGACTTTTACTATACTGGACCATTTTCAATAAAAGTAATGTTATATTAACTGCAGATTCCTTCAGATTTATAGAGTGTTTATAGGTATAGGCTTATATTATTGCTTATTTTTCAACTCTATTATATAAATATAAATGTATATTGATTATAGCTAATGTCGTGCACCCAAAGGGGATTACGACGGGTAGTGATGGAGAAGTAAGAAAACAACACTTAGAAGATTTTATTAACAAGTTTATATAACTTATTTTATTAAATAGACAAACACACTGTAACTATGAATATTGACATAAGGGAAAACTGTACAGGAGTCTAGTTGGTCACGACTAGTATTAACATTAACACAGTCAAGTTCCTTCTGTAACAATGTAATCAGATTGACTCCCAGAGCTTAGTGAGCAGGTGTGTTATATAGGAGCCCACTTGCGCCACAGAGCCTGGTACAAAAGTGGCGTGATGATCAAGAGAACCTTTGATTGAATCACGCAGTATAGCGTGATGCTGACGTCTTGTGGCGTGATGTAAAGCGATGACGCAAATAGGCCTGCTCATTACACTAATAATAATAATAAGGTACAGAGTTTGGAACCAAAATTAAAAATTCCGGTATTTTAACCGGAACCTTATTATTACCGAGACCCTTTTTTGATTTTATTAGAAACCTAAATCGAAACCGAATAAACTGATGATATTTGTTGGAAGATAATTTGTTGGTTGTATTATAAATAATAATGTTATACTCTCATTATTATACTACGGTATGGTATATTAAAAATATTAAAATATTATTATTAATAAATTACAGTAAAAATATTATATTAGTTATATAGTAGTAACTTAGTAATAATATTTTTTGAATAACGTTATAAATTCTGTATATAAAAAATATTAAAATAATAGTATTAATAAATTACTAAAAAAATATTATGTAAATTACGTAATCTATATATATATAAATTTCGTGTCACGATGTATGTTCGCGATAATCTCCGAAACTACTGGACCGATTTTGATGAAATTTTTTACACCATGTGTAATTTGGTCCAACTTAAAATATAGGATAGTTTTTTTTCAAATTCGCATCAAAAGATGCGATGACTTATGTACGTCATTACGGTCGACCTGATTTGTTTGTTACATTTACGTGTAATCCAAATTGGGAAGAAATAAAAAATTTGTTATTACCAGGCCAACAATCAATACATCGTCACGATATCGTTACACGTGTGTTTAAATAAAAGTTAAAATCTTTAATTAATTTAATCGTAAAATATTCAGTTTTTGGTAACACACGTTGCTGGCTGTATTCTATTGAGTGGCAAAAGCGAGGTTTGCCTCATTCTCATATTTTGGTTTGGCTTGAAGATAAAATCCGTCCAGAAGAAATTGACCAAATAATTTCTGCCGAAATTCCGGATCCACTAACTGACTCAGAATTGTTCGATATTGTTACCAGTCACATGATCCACGGACCGTGTGGTGCTTTTAACATGGCATCACCATGCATGGAAGAAGGAAGGTGTAAGAAACGTTTCCCGAAACCCTTTACCAATGATACTATTACGGATATCGATGGTTATCCATTGTATCGCCGCAGAGACCCTGAGCATGGTGGTCACACATTTACAATTCGAAAGTCGAATTCTATAAATGAAGTTGAAATTGATAATCGGTGGGTAGTTCCGTACTCTCCATTGCTGTCAAAAGCGTATAAGGCTCATATTAATGTCGAGTTTTGCAGTTCCGTCAAATCCATTAAGTACATTTGTAAATATGTTAATAAAGGAAGTGATTTGGCCGTATTTGAAATACAAAATATAAACAAAAATGACGAAATAGCAAGATACCAGATGGGTAGATATATAAGCAGCAGCGAAGCTATCTGGCGTATTTTCAGTTTTCCAATACACGAAAGAGAACCTTCTGTCCAGCATCTTGCAGTACATCTTGAAAACGGTCAACGAGTATATTTTACCGAAGAAAATATTCTCCAAAGAGCATTTGAGACACCGAAAACGACACTAACTGAATTCTTTACATTATGTCAAAAATCTGATGTATTCGGCCAATTTGCAAAAACATTATTATATACCGATGTTCCACGCTATTTTACATGGAATAAAATAGGGAAAAAGTGGGAGCCCCGTAAGCAAGGAAAACCACATCCATCGATCCCAGGCATATTTAAAGCTAAGACATTGGGACGACTTTACACTGTACATCCTAAACAACGTGAATGCTTCTTTTTGCGTTTATTGCTGGTGAATATTCCCGGACCAACATCTTTCGAATATTTGCGAACAGTGAACGATCGAGTGTTCAATACATATCAAGATGCATGTTGCGAGTTGCAACTACTGGAAGCAGATAATCATTGGGACTTGACACTTGCTGATGCAGCATTGACATCTACACCGAATAATATTCGTCAACTATTTGCAATAATTTTGACAACATGTTTTCCAACACAATCATCGACTCTGTGGGAAAAATATAAAAATTATATGACTGAAGATATACTGCATCGAATTAGACGAACAAATCAATGTCCAAATTTAGATTTCACACCAGAGATGTATAATGAAGCATTAGTGTTGATCGAAGATTTATGTATTTTAATTTCAAATTTGCCACTTAGTCATTATGGAATGTCATCACCTGATCGCCCGGCTGCCGACTTAGTTAACACTGATTTGCAATGAGAAAAACAGTACAATGACGTTGACTTAGCTACAATTATTGTGAATAATGAGCCATTACTGACAGCCGAACAAAAAAATATTTATAATCGGATAATGCTGACCGTTGATGCTGACCAAGGTGGGTTTTTTTCTTAGACGCACCAGGTGGAACAGGTAAGACATTCTTAATATCATTAATTCTTGCAAAGACACGTTCCCAACAGAAAATTGCTTTGGCAATTGCATCGTCAGGCATTGCTGCAACTTTGTTAGATGGTGGACGAACAGCACATTCAGCATTGAAGTTGCCATTAGACATTCATAACAAACCAAACGCAATGTGTAACATTAAAAAAAAAAAAGCGGAATGGCTACAGTGTTGCAAAAAAGTGCAATAATAATTTGGGATGAGTGTACTATGACTCATAAACATTCACTTGAAGCATTTCATAGAACTATGCAAGATTTGAAAGGCAACCATAAACTTTTCGGTGGTACTGTTATACTACTGTCCGGTGATTTCCGGCAGACTTTACCAGTTATTCCTCACTCTACTTTTGCCGATGAGATCAACGCATGCTTAAAACAATCGTTTTTATGGACAAGTGTTGAGACACTTCGACTGACTATGAATATGCGAGTACAATTGCAAAATGATCCAACAGCACAAGTATTTTCTAAACAATTGCTGGATATTGGAAATGGTGAAATTGAGTTGCATCAAAATACACAATACATAAAATTACCAGATATTTTCTGCACTGTTGTTGAAACGAGAAATGAACTAATTGAGAGTGTCTTTCCGGATATATTGAATTATTATTTAGATCACAATTGGCTCTGTAATCGTGCTATTTTGGCAGCAAGAAATGTTGATGTGAACGAAATTAACTTCCATATACAACAGATTTTGCCCGGTGATTTGATGTCTTTTAAATCAATCGACACAGTTATTGATGAAAACGAAATCGTAAACTTTCCAACTGAATTTTTGAATTCTCTGGATTTGCCAGGAATGCCACCACACAACCTTCAATTGAAAATTGGTTCACCAATTATTCTTCTACGTAATTTAAACCCACCTCAATTATGTAATGGTACACGTTTAGTCATAAAAAAAATGACCGAAAATATTCTTGAAGCAACAATTTTGTCGGGAAAATTTAAAGGAGATATCGTCCTGTTGCCACGTATTCCACTGTTAGCGTCGGAATCTTCAATACCGTTTAAAAGGCTCCAATTTCCGATTTGTTTAGCTTTTGCGATGACTATAAATAAATCTCAAGGCCAAACAATGTCTATTTGCGGTTTGGATTTGGAAAACACATGTTTCTCACATGGACAGCTATATGTTGCCTGCTCACGTGTAAGAAAACCATCAAATCTCTTCGTGTTAGCGAAAGACAGGTTAACCAGGAATGTTGTACACAAAGTAGTACTTAGATAATTTTTAGTTTTAATAATTTAATTTATTTTTGTATGTTTTTAATGTATATAGTATTTTTTGTAAGTAGGTCACTGATTACAAACAATAATTTAATATAAGATGAATAAAATGTAAATTCAGAAAATATATATTTTGGTTTGTACTTAATTTCAACTTTTAGATACTTTACCTATTACTTTTAAATTTTCTCATGCATAATAACACTAATACATGGCCTACGAAAATGCTAAAAAACCCACTAATACGCGGCAACGCCGTGTCGGGACAGCTAGTTATAATATAAATATAATATTATTTTTGTAATAATATTTTTTGTAAAGGAAACATAATAATATTATATTATTATCATTACACAATTGCTATCTGGGTATATATACATAAATGCATTATACACACATATCTTGTTTATATTAAATTAAAATTTCAATAATTATTTTAAATTTAAATAATTGTATTTATTTATTTTTTTTTTTTTTTTTGTTAGTCTTTCGCCTTATTGACTTATTCGGTTAATTGAATTGAATAACCTAGTTCAAAAGTGAGTACAATAACTGATGACCACTGTATTTTAAATAAAAATAAATTTTAATAAAAATAATGTATGTTAATGACCTTAAAAATATAAGCAAAAACCAATTATACAAAATTAAATTTATAGATTACTCAATTGTCAAATACTTAATAAAGTAGATTCAAGTGGAACTATATCATATCATACAATAGTAGCCATACAGTTACGACTTATAATGGTTGAACATTGAATTTTAATACTATTTTATAGTATTGTGTGATAGTATATAATTATTAATATTCCTTTAGTAAATTTTAAAATGTTGGGCTCTAATTGTCGTCTCCATCTTAAACTTGTGAGTAAAATTAAAAATATGATTTATTTGCATTTTTAATGTATATTCATATTGTATTATTGTTTATATTGTGTATATTGGTGTATTCATATATTTACCTTTAGCTGTACACCACCGTCTTAATATCATATATTATGTTCTTTAATGGATGTTCGTTTGCATTATCGTCTACTCTTTTGCCAGAACTTCGATCACCTTCGTCACCGATTCAAATTGATGACGAAGACGCATCTTGGATAGGTATGTAACTTCACGCTTATAGATTCTGAGCGAAGTGAGGTATGTACCGATTTTAATAGAATTTTTTTTTTTTATAATTTTCCTATACTTGATTTAATCTGAATTAATCTGAAAATCTTACTTATTAAATATAACTCGCTTTTTACCTAAATTTATGTAACATCTTGTACTATTTAAACTCTAAAATCGACACTTCTATCTAAAAAAAAATTGTCTAAATACTCTATTTTTAATAATTAAATTCATTTAAAAACTATTTGTATGATAAGTTCATAGGTGTACGCAGACCTCTTTTTCAGGGTATGCAAAAGGCTGCCACTGCCTACTCCCCCCTAAAACTGAAAGTTAATTTAAGCGTTCGAAATTCTGGTTCTTAATGACTATTTAATTTAAAATTTTAATTTTTTTCCTGAAAAAAGTGACTGAATAACCATTCCTTAATCATTGTAACTGTCTTCACAATTAAAATTTAAGATAAATTACGAAAAAAAAAAATTAAATACATAGCACTTGAAATGATTTGAGTAATACGTTTAAATAAGGTAAATAAATAAAAATGTAATTATATACTTAAATGAAAAACAAAATAAATTTAATAAATAATCAAAATTAATCATAAAACGATTTTGCGTACAGTTGAGTTCTTAATATCACCAATAATGTTTTCGGGATTTTAATTTATAGCCATTTCTTGTTCTGTAGTTGATAGCTATTTAATCTCGCTTGAATTATTGTACTTCTTAATTTTATTAACACATTAAATCGTTATTATAGCATATGATTTGTGTTTCAAAAATAAATTAAACTGTCTGGGACTGAATATAAAAATATAATAAAAATCATAATGTAATATAAAATCACATAATATACATAAGACCAAATATGTCATAATTTTTATTTATTTTTTGTAATTTTAGAAAGAAGGCTCTATGTTTAGGGTTAACTTTTTCAAACATACATATACATTATTTATTATTTTTTCAATAATTATGACAAGCGTTTTTCATTATATTTTGAAATTTAATATACATTCATATATTTGACAGTTATTTATTATGTATAAGTTTACAATTATAAGATTAAAAAATCGGTTAGTTATTTATGTTTTGACTATACCACATGCTTTTTAACTATTATGTAACTTATTATTTCTGTGTAGTAATTGTTAATCGAGAAAGACGGTTAGTGAGGTGATGGATAATCGAAGTACTACTATACTGATGTGCATTTATTTTCATTACTAAATATTAGAGGCATTTAGTAATCTAATTCTGATCAATCCATTGATCACTTTGATATTATGATGGGTTATAGTTGATCTATCGATTTTTCTGTTAGTCTTTTATTTCCTTGACACTAATGGCATGATTCTTTGATTTATGTTGTGTGCGATTCATCCATTTAACTGCCTTTAAGTGTTTCGTAATATGATTTCAATATTCCATTGGCTGTATTTAATATTACTAAATAAACTAATAATCTCGTTTGGTGGTTCAGAGTACGTACAATAAAATATATCATTAATATTTGTAAATTATTTCAAATATTTTGATTTTCAATAATCAATAATTACATCAACAGATCCTTCGGTGCAATTAGTTAATTAATTAAATTGTTAATCCTATCAACTGTATAATATTATGCTGATATATGATCACGTAAATGTATTATTTAACTATCTATTACAAATTATTTTTAAACAACATTCAATAACAATTATATGAGTAAATTAATTGAGAATATTTTGATAGTCATTAAAATTTGTTATTATAGCAACAACAATTAATAACAATAAACGGGTTAGTTTAATATTAAATTGTATCACGTACACTAACCAATATAATACCGCTACAACATATAATAAATAATGTCAATTTATCAAATCTTCATGGTTCACGTTTTCTTTCAATTAAATTATCTGTCAATATTATTTTATAGCATAAATTTATTCTTAGTCTAGAAACAAATAATAAATTGAACGAACCATTTCACCACTATAAAATTCATTGCTCATACTCACAACAAGCAATACACATTGGTACGTATAATATTTATCAAGTAGGTATTCTATATTCTGATAGATATAACACACTAATAATATTGTATTTTATTGTTTTATAATACTGTATGTGTAACATAAGTATACATATAAATACATATAAAAATTAATAAATGAATAGTAAGTTGTATGTGTTAACAATCAGTTTGAAAAAATACATCATTGAGTTTTACAATGTTATAAGTATAATAATAATAATCCCTACTCAATCGTATCTTTGTTCATTTACTAGAGTGGATTATTATAAAACATAAAAATTATAATAATATTGATGAATTTTCAACGTTCAATAATGTTAATCTAAGGTTTTAAAATATTAAATCATTTTAGATAATGAGATAGAGGTATACATACTCTCAGATGTTTATAAATAATAAGATTGTTGAGACTACTAAGAGACACCGATTAGTTTTTTTTTTCTTTTTTTTTTTTAATAAATTATTCTATTTTTTGTCATATTATATATTTCATATTTTACAATACATAACCAGTTGAAAAGTTAGTCGTTAATTTTGAAAAATATTTTAAAATTACTAAAAAATTATGTTTTTGAATTTTAGCTAGTATTCTGTATCTGTTGTGTCCCATTGGATTAATCGGAACCGGGGTACTATCCGATAATATTGGTAGACGAAAAGCACTTCAAATAGCTTTTATACCAATATGTTGTAGTTGGATAGTACTTATGTATGCCAATTCTGCTTTCGTGATTATAATTGCAAGACTTTTAATGGGTGTTAGTACTGGTATGTTATATTTTTACAAGAATATTAATAAGTAAATTATTGTATAACTGGCTTATAGAATTATTATATTTGTAAAATATATCATATTATCATAAATTAAGTAAATAATGATAATAAGTGAAGTTTAAATACGTCTAGAAGATAGGTTAGGTATACATGATGGAACTTTATCATAAGAATAATTATCACTTAAATTATTATTTTGTTTATTTACTATAATAGATATTAACCATATTTATTAAACATAAAATTAATAAAATCATAATAGTAATAAAAATGAATCAATAGTGTCAGAAATCGAATTTCATACGCGACAGTTGGTTAGCAGACCACAAAGACACGAATATTAATCTATGAAAAAATAGTTAAGTTAAGTTAATAATGTTAAGTGATTGTAGCAACTTAACTAAAAACAGTTACCTGGATTGTGACCAAACGTAATCGTAGCGAATTCAAAGAAACTAAAATCAACTACATTACTCGATCCCGAAATAAATAACCATTTGCAAAAACAAAACGAACACATTTTAGTATTACGCGCTTTGTAAGGAGAAAAATATCGTTTGCGATTTTCAGGTATTATGCCGTTCGTGGTGTTGTATCTGGTGGAAGTATGTCCCCGCGAACACCGGTCGTTGTACATGTCGTTGATAAACTTATCCGTGAGCATCGGCATGGTGACCGAGAACGTGATGTCGTTGTTTTTCGGCTATCACGCGATCGCGACCATACTGGCCGTGATGTCGGTGGCCGGTTGCGTTTCGCTGTTCCTGTTACCGGAAACGCCCATGTGGCTCCGGTCCAAGAACCGGGCCGGCGAGGCCGAGGCCGCGGACAAGTGGTTCGGTATCGAGCCACCGGCCACGGTAACCGCGGTCGACGCGGAGAACGGCTGCGCGTCGTCGCACGGCGACAAGACGTCCGGCTGGTCCGTGTACACGCGCCCGACCGTGTGGAAGCCCACGCTGATCATGTTGGCGTTCTTCGTGTGCCTGATGGGTAGTGGCATCTACGTGCTGCTGATGTACTCAACGGACGTGTTGCGCGGGTCCCCGCTGTCACTGGACCCTAAGATCACCGTTTACATGTCCACGGCGCGGCTCGTGGGTGGCGTGGTGTTCTCGTTGCTGTTCGAGGTCAAGCGCCGGACACTGATGGTCTACTCGAGCATGGGCATGGCCGTGTCCGTCGCGGTGTTCATCGGCTACATGAAATGGTACGCGGGCTCCGATGACCCGCCATGCGCCGACGTCGTGATCGTCGCGTTCGTCTGCTACGTTTTCTTCTCGCTGTTGGGCGTCATACCTTTGGCCTGGATGATCAGCGGCGAACTGTTCCCCATGGAAGTCAAAGGTACGTAACAGTACGTCGACAACGGTACCGTCGAACGTTTGCCCTATCGGCCGCCCCACTGCCCGTTCGCTTTATCGGCTGCTCAACTGTTCGTTTGCTCGCCGTTTATAGTAATTGTGCAGTGGTGCTGCATTCGTCTAGCATCTTCCAAGACACTCAACTTAACTTAATGTGATTCGTGTGTGATAATGTAAGAAATGCAGGGGGAACTTCAATGGCAGTCATCGATATCCACATGATCCCATGGAAACGTAATATTATTAGGAATGAGATTTTAGATAAAATTCGTATTTAAACCCGAAAAGAATGGAAGGATGAAATTAGTTGATCTTAGAAAGAATGACTCCATAATACGATTAACCCGTGTATAAACATTGAATAAAACAAATCTCTTTGAACGTTTTACAAAAAATAAATTATAATTTTAAACTGTACATACGTTAAAGTATATGACCTCACTCAGCGGTGAGTGTCGACAGTCACCGGTGTTTGTCGAGCTTTACCGATTATTTTGGTGAATGTTGTCTATTTTTACAGGTAACATACATTGCAGACATTTACTGGTGATTGTTGGCATGTACATTAGTTATTTTTTGAATGTTAATAAACGAATAATTAATAATTAATATGAGATACAAATGGACAGTAAGAAATAAGAAATAAGAAATTCTTAGTTATAAGAAATAAATTTAGATTTTGTCCAGCAAATATATAAACATGTATGATATGCTCGTCCCAAGAAATTGATTGGAAAAACTACAAATCAAATCCGAAATGCGTCAACTGTGGAGCAAACAAACCGTCTAATCTCCAAGATTACCTATCACGTTTTGGAGCAATCATCCAAAGGTGCAGAAAGACAAACTATGGAACAAACTCTACATGATGGATTTAAAGATAATTCAAATAAAAGCAGCGATAAACCACAAAATAAACGACGAACTTCTAAACTGCAGTCAAATGAACGACATAGACATCATACTCTTTCAAGAGTCATACACAAGACACAAGACACTACAACCTAGTAAGATTCGAAATCCCTCCTCACAGAATAATATGATACAAAGAACAACATAGAAAGGGAAGAGAGAGCATTACCACTTGGGCAGCAATCGTAGTACTCAATCTAGATATTAAAATGATAGTACTACAACATATGGTACAAATGACGAGATGCTTCCAAAAATATAATTTGATGATCAACTGGCAAAACACTAAAGTTATGATGTACCAAAAAGAAGAACGAATCCGTAGAATAAATATCTAAATGGAGAACAAACTGCTTGAACAAGTAGAACATTATAAATACCTAGGCAGTATAATCAACCAAGATGGAAGACGCAGAAATAATATCAAAAATCGCATAAAGTCAGCATTTATGAAAAAGAAAAAAATTGTTATTCTCCAATAATATGAGTATTAAGATGAGAAAACGTTTCATAAAAGTATATGTATGTAGTATGGCACTCTATGGTTGCGAAACATAGATATTAAATAAGGCAGAACAACGAACACTAGAAAGCTTCGTAATGTGGTGTTGGAAAAGGATTCTGAGAGTGAGTTGGATATAACACCGCACTAACGAAAACATACTCAGTGAAATAGATGAACGAAGAGAGCTCAAAGCCATCAGAACAAAATGATGGAACATGATGGGTCATATACTGAGACACGAAAATGAACTAACCCATAGAATAAAGAAAAGATAATTGAAAGTAAAAGTCACTGAGAACAAGTTTCGAAACCTTGTGATATGGCAATAACGTTTTAAATCTAAATATTATCGAAAATATATTATAATAAATATCTTATTCAAGTGCGGTCAACATTTATTAAATTTTTTTTTTTTTCAATCTTTAGATTGGTTAAATTACTTTGATGGCTCTCCACTTATCCCTATCCATTACAGCTACTTTTAGTTCCTTATAATTGGTTTCCCCTATATCGTCTATGATCTGTTTCATAAATGGTGTTCTTGGTCTACCTCTTCCAGCTTTTCCTTCTATTTTTCCTTCTATTATTGTCGTTATCCATTCATTATTTCTCATAATATGTCCGATTCATTTTTTCCTCCTTTCTTTGATTGTCGTCCATATTGCTTTTTGTTCGTTCATTCTTAGGTATACTTCCTCATTTTTTAACTTTCTCTGTCCAAGAAATTTTCAGTGCTCTTCTCCAACACCATGTTTCAAATGCTTCAATCTTTTTTCTTTCCGCTTTTAATATCGTCCATGTTTCTGCCCCATAGAGAGCTATACTCCATACAAAACTCTTTATAAGATTTTTCCTGGTGATTAAGCCAACAGTGTTTGCCGTTAATAGGTGTTTCTTTTGGTAAAATGCCTGTTTTGCTTGTGCTATTCTGTGCTATTAAACACTAGTTGTTCATAAATATAATATTATAATTTATATAATTTATATACCCGTACAACTTGCGTTGAATTAATTAATAGTTAAATAATAATTAAAAGTGTATAACAGATGGCAAATATCTCTTGTGTGTATCGCAGATTATATATTTTTAATTTTATTCAAAATTATTTCTGTTCACATAAAAATAATAAAATAACTACAAGCACAAATAATCTATAATTTTTATATTTCAGGTAAAATGTGCGCAGTAGTTAATATTTTCGGATATTTAGTAGTGTTCATAACCTGCAAAATATATCCAGCAATGTCATCGACTTTTGGAGTGTTAAATATTTGGTCAATATTTGGTGGATTTTGTATTATCACTGCACTATTTGGTCAATTCGTAATGCCAGAAACAAAAGGAAAATCACTCGATGATATTATAAAATCATTTGAATCGAAAAAGAGCTCAACTTGAGTAGACACTAGTAATGGGTCAATAGCTATGACGAAGTGGCGGTAATTAAATCGGGTTAAATTGAAAACTTTGATCAACTATTTCTAAATCTTTAAATTTTCTCTGTCATAAATGTATGTACAGCGTTCACACAGCATTCAATGCAAATATATTTGAAGATTGTACTCACAGGAGGTAATAGGTAAAGGTTATGCATATATTGTTGTTACCTCTTTAGTATTCAATAGTTTAAGTGTTAGAATAAATATCGTATAAATATATATATATATATTGTATATTTAGTAGTAGTATTTTGTTTATGCAATTTAAATAATATTGATATATAAATGTACATTTTATTACCAACAAATAAATAAATAAATGATTAAAATTATTTTTGTGTCAATATGAAAGAAACTCATTTGCGCACAATATTTTGAACAATGAAAACCAGCTTTTAGGTACAATTTTGGGTGTACAGGGTGTCCGCATGCTCTAAAAGCATAATGTTTGTTTTCATTCGTGGTTTTCCATCAGGTTAGGACAAATTTGGTTCGAGCAGTTGCGAAAAAATATAAATTTACTAAAAAAATCTTCGAAAAATGATTCTAAGATTGGAAAGTGGCTTAAATACTTTTTTGGTTTAACATATTTAAACTCAAATGACGTCCTGAACGTATTTACTATAATAATTTCAATAGCGCTATGTAACAATAAGTATGAATATTTTAGTCAGTAGTTTTTAACTTTATAAATCATTATAATTAATTTTGGTTTAATAATATAATTTTTCTAGTCATACACAAAATATATCATAAATAATATATACATAATATGTGATTATATATTTTATATTCTGGTTCTATAGTAACATTTCAAAATAAATTAAATAATAATAATCACTATTTGTTATTGTTTATTATAAAATTCAATATTTTATAATAAATCAACAGGATAAGTAAGATATTTAAATTTAATCGAAAAATATAATTTTTATTTTAAAGTAACATGTTTAAAAGTGATGATTTTTTAACAATAAATTGGACAGATGAGTTTTTAAAAGAGCGAATTGATTTAACTCGAGTATGGACTACATTAGATAACGGAATCGAAATACATGAATTACAATTAAATAGAATTGATGAAGTAATGGAAATGATAAAGGTGAATCATAATAATCAATATAAATATTACGAAATAATACTCTAATTTACATAAAAATTATTATTTATTGAATATACTTAATAAGATGAATAAATTAATAGTTGTAATAAATTAAAAATAATGAATCTCACTATAGCTTACCATAATATTTATTCGTTTTACAGAATTAAAATAAATTTTAGTGTAGGTTATGGTACCTATCATTGTAGTTAAATGAAAGATAATAATATTTTCAATGTTTATCTTAGAACATTTATAAAATATTGTAACTATATAAGTCTCCTCAAATGTAATTATTTAAAACCATCATCTGCAGAAATATTATATCATAGAAGAACCACTAATGGATAGAAGTCAAATGTTTATAGACGATAAATCCGTGGAAGAATATTTATACTTAGCTCAACATTGGATTATGAACACACTTTCAACCATTGCAGTAGAACAAGAAACAGGAAATATAGTAGGATTTCTTATAAACAAATTTAATCATGCAATTGACAAAAATCGCGAGTTCAGCAAAGAAAGGGTAATAATAAGAACTTAAGGTATAAATACATTATACTGTATATTTTTATTGCGAATATATTCGTATTTTAATGAAAAATCAATAAATTTATTAAAGATTATGAAATATGAGATTATTATCTATTATGGCTCACTCTAATGTAGATAATATGTTTGTACATAATATTAAATTTAGTTGGTTCGTAAATGCGATCAAGTACATAATTTACATGTTTGCACATTTGATTTTAAATGAATTCCAAAAGAATTTTTAAATTTTAAATTTTAATTAAATTTATGTACATACATACATTTTTATTAATATATAAATATTAAAATAGGAATAATGAATATTATAAATAATATAAATCATATTATTGGTATGTTATACACACAGTAAATTAGTTCAATTACTTTATTTTTAATCAGTTTTTGAATATATGCACCTCCCACGATCCCTCGGCGTGAATAATCGACGCTCTACTATACATATCGATTGCTACTAGGCAAAAAAGCACAAACTATATTTTTCTAAGTGTTCAAGGAAGCGCGAAAAATTATTTTTATTTATTTTTACAATTTATACTCATATATCTTTTTTAAGTCATTTTCTGAGATTTTCATTAGTTATTTTTTAAGAAACCCCATGTTGTTTTAACGGTCATGCAATTTTCAATGAGTTATATCTGAGTTGATACTGAAGTATCAAAAATAATTTTTATGAAATAATGTTAAATTTTTTGCATTTATTTTTTCCTCACTTGACCCCACTTTTTACTAATAATATTGCACGAACAATTAAATAAGCATAATTCTAATAAATTTTTATAATATTACTAGCTGACCCGATAAACATTGTTTTGTCATATAAATTATTTCTAGAGAATATTTTACTAGAAGAAAATAACTTATTTAATATAAGTGTGTAAGGATATGCTATATAAGTGTAAGAGGTTAGTGCTGTGAACGGTGACGAAAAATAAAAATGAAAAAACATCAGATACCTATTTATTTTTTTAATAATTTATTAAAATTGATCCGTTAAAATTATATATATATAAATCGCTAACTATGACAATATTAGTAAAAAACAATATCAATCCCTTAATGCAACAGAGTGTACAATATTTTTTTGTTATCCCATCTTTCGCCGACAAAAACAAATTGGATGGTTCGAAAGCACGCCACGTATAATTGTTCGTGTGAAAAACATAATATGCTCAAATCTAAGCCACAGACAGACATCGTTTGGCCTTGAGACTTATTGATAGTCATTGCAAATGCCAATCTAATTGAAAATTGAAGGCGTTTAAATTGTATTGACACATCTGTGGGCATAAAAGAGATTCGCGGTAATAATATATTTTCACCTCGGAATTTGCCATTTAAAATGATTGCTTCATTTTTAATGAATTCATTTTGATACATAATAATAACATTTTTCATTAATTTTTTAATGATTAATTGCATGCCGTTGCACAACCGTGGTGGGTACAAATTAAGAAGCAAAATAACCAGAGATCCAACCTTCAGTTGTAAATTGTGCGGTGGCATGCCTGGTAAATCCAATGAGTTTAAAAACTATGTTGGGTAATTTAAAGCTTCAGTAGCATCGCAAACTGTATCAATAGATTTGTATAACACCAAGGGTCCTGGTAACAAATGTATCTTGAGATTCAATTCGTAGACGTCCATATTTTTTGCTGTTAAAATTGCTCTTTCTGCCTGCCACTCATGATTTGTGTATTGTCTATGTACATTGGGAAATTTCTGGTCAACGAGAGCATCTTGTGAATCAATGATTGTGCAGAAATCGGTCGGTAATTGTATGCATCCCGTTTCATCTATAGTAACTTTCCCATAACCGATATCTTACAACCGTTTTGAAAATCTTCCTCGCGCAGCTCTTTTTGGTTGAATCACAAGTATCATAATCGTTCGTTCTCTATCTTTACATACATGTCGACCATGAATTGTTGATAAAGCTCACGCATCGTAGAATAACGTTGTCCTAATCGCATCTAATCATCAACCGATATGCATAATAATCCTTCGAACTAACATTATTGATTGTTTTGGCACCTGTTGACCTTGTTGTTTAATATTTATGCAATATCCGTCATTTAATACCATAAATAAAGTTAATAACTTTTAAATAGTTTTTAATAGTTTTTTCAATAGAATCATTTAATAATTCATTTTCAATTGCGCAGTTATTGACCTGGTCAAAAATTATTAAATGAAACAACGGATTTATTAAACAATAGCACTTAAGAGTATAAAAATAGATAAAAATCTATTCACAGACCTACCAATCGTACATATAAAATTCCATTAAATCAGTTAAGCCGTTTTGGAAGAATATGATCACAAACACTGTGACATGAGATTTTTATATATATATATATATACCTATATATTGTAAATGAAATAAAATAGCTATTTAAAATAATCACTCTTTAATATTTTTCTTTTATACCAATATTTTTAAATAATAATTAACAAATATATAGTAATGATATTATTTATTTAATATTCTAACTAATCGTTTATCTATACTAATATCAATCATTTCTGCACATGAATTTCAATATTATAAAACTTAAACAAAAATACAACAAAATTAAATAAACTAACATTTTTAACTCTCTTGAAAGAAGCACTAAAAAAATTAAAAACTAATATTTAAATGATTTGAACTAAAATATGATACTTTTAATTACTCTGATTCAGAATCGTTGGTATCATTTTCACGATATGTATATTTGTAGTTCTTATTATTATTATCTTACTATTAGTGTCTTGAAGTCGACTTACATTTTTTTAATATTTTGTAACTTACATGAAATATTGTTGGTAGTGGGGACGCCTAAGATTCTGTATTGTTATTACATCATGAGGGTAAAAGCAATCGCGGTCGTTGAGCGAATTTTTTTAAAAACCAACTAGCTTAACTGTGTTTTTATAATAATTCATTGTAACCGACCGACAATGACCGTCTGAATTAACAAACTGATGTATTTGATGTACTAATTTATTACTAAATGTTTAAATTATAACATTTTTTATGCTTTAGAGCAGGGGTCTCCAAACTTTTTTATTGAAGGGCCACAAAAAATATCAAATGCTCTTAGTGGGCCAAAAGTTTATTAACACATAATTTTTAATTTTATGAAAATATAGGTATACTTAGACATGTAACTGTACAAACGTTATGAAATGATTTCGTCGTACCGCTCGTCTATGTGACTAATCTCTCCGTTATCGACGTTAAAACTAAAAATATAAAAGGAAATTGCAATGTCTGTCGTCATAAATTATGATACGTGCCCATGATAACGACTTTTTAAATTACACATATATTTAGATATCTATATTTTATTTACCGTCTTATGGGTGCTGCGGGCCGTTTAAAACTTGTTCGCAGGCCGTAGTTTGGAGACCCCTGCTTTAGTGTGTAAGACATAAGAAAAAAGTTACATAAGTAAGACATATATTTATATTTATTTTTACTATAATACGAGTATATATAGTCATCTAGGGAGCTAGATATTTTGTGGCAAGGGGATAACCCACACATCAAAAATTTTGAAGGATTAATTTCTCCAAAATAATTCCTTCACCGTACCACTGGATAAAGGTCATAGTTGATGATAATCTAAGAGTAAAATAAAGTTACAATCATAATTTTTTTTATTTAAATCATATTTGTTCTAATTTTTTAGATATACGAAGGTAAAATATGGAACGAGCTACAAACATTTAAACATTATTTGACTAAAAGAGGCAATGCATTTGAACATCATAATGTACAAAGTGTTCTAGAAATTTATTTGTGGTTTGTCCTTCCCAGTTATAGAAATAAAGGTTTGTTAGCAACAAAACTTTATGAAAATGTGACTAAACAAATTAAATAAAATATATTTATATTAATATTTTAGTATTATTAATGCAATACAGATATTTTAAAAATAAATTATTTACCAATATATTTTAGACCTTGATATATTTGCAAATTAATCTGTATATCATAAACATTCACAATTTTTATTAAGTCATAAATATAAATATGTCGTTTTTATGTAAATAAAGCCTATGATATTTTTGGTCGTTGAAATCAAATTTTGCGTGCAGGAATAGGCAAGGAGTTGTTGAGAAACGTCATGCTAAGGCAATTACCAGAATATGAATGGTCAAACATCAACGTGATCACGGGTGTTTTTACCAGCAAAGTGAGTCAACATATCGCCGAATCATTGGGAATGGAAACGTTATACGATTTTCTTTATGAAGAATGGATCCTCAAAAACAAAGTAAATGATAAACACGAAGAGTTTTTTAAAAAAACGACATCAAATAATTATTCGGCCAAAGTTATGTCAAAATTCAATACGACCTCAAGTAAATAATAAAAATAAAAAAGAACTTCACTAAAAATTAATTGAGTTAAATTAATAACAGTAAAATTTATATAAATTTGAAAATATAATAGCATAAATTATGATTTTTATTCGAAAAAATTAACTAAGAGTTTACCCACTATCAAGACTATATAAAGACAGTAATACCTAGAAAGTAGTTTTGGTGATTCAAAACAGAGTTTGAAAAGTCAAAAATGACAGGACTCTAATCTATATATCGTTCTCAATATTCAATTACAATACATATAATTACTAGGTAATTAATAATAAATATATATATAAATATATATTACTATATAATTTATAATTTATTTCAATACGAGTTAGTTTTGTTTGTAGAACACTATTCAATACCTAGTAACATCAACTAAATTATAAAGTCAATTTTTTAACAATTTTATTGTGTATAATTTTTTTTAACAAACAGTTGAGCATTTCAGTAACATTTTCAGATAAATGTTAAAGAGAACGCTTTATTAGCGTTCCCCCTTCTCCACTATAAGCCCTGATTCAAACCATCCTAAAATGATATAATTTATTTTTTGAAATTTATAGTAAAATTACGTTTTAACAACGAAGTGTAAATTTGTTGTAAAATAACTTTTTAAATTTTTTTTGGAGATTTTAAAAAAAATCGAATACTTTATGAGCATATAAATTTTACATTTATTTCAGTTTTGTATATAAGTTTTCATTTCGGAGGGGGCCGATTATGTATTTGATTTTTGGGTGGAAGGGAAGGAGGAAGCACACTATTACAAGAAAAATTACTTAAACACTATAAGACTTCTCGACTGTCTTTACACCATCACAGAAATAAGAAACTAAATTTTTTTAATAATTTATTATTTTTTAAAAGTATAAAATCTACATTGTAATAAAAAAAATTTTTATTAGAGTCACTCAAAATTCACCACATATTTTCTTAAAAGAATAAACATATTTTATAAATATAAAATTTTAAATTATCGCATAAGCAACATTCTCAATGTCGTGACAAATGTTCGGAAACCCCCAACATTAAGACATATCCATGTTAAAAATAACAATCTTTAACAATGGTGTTTTTTATTTCGGAAGGGACCCGGACCTCCTCGGCCTCCCTATAAATACGCCCCTGATTTATTTAGTAAGACAAAAACATAAAACAGATAATTCTTTACGTTTATAAAAGTAATGACGAATTAAAATAAAAGAATACCAAATTATTATAAGCTGAATAAATTAAAAATATTATATGTGTATACTAACATTAAATTCATGAATGTTACGTAATATCTCAAAATTAATAGAAAAATAAGTATCTGGATTAGAACTAGTTAATACTTTGTTAATCAATGTATATTATATATATATATATTCAATATATTCTTGTATATAGAATTCTCTGGTCACAGTGTTTGTTATTGAACTCCTCCAAAATGGCTTGACAATTAAAAAGTAAGTTGCATTTTGCTATAAGTCAAAAAATAATACGATTTTAGAAAAAAATACATATAACAGTCTATTTTTTGACTTATTCACTAAACAATTCTTTGTATTTTTCGTATCATGGTACGAGTTTGAAAATCTGTTGTTTGAAAAATTCCCGTCCAGTTATTGAACACTAGACACGTGTGGCATCTTTGACTTCGTCATCTGAATGGTATCGGACAAGCATAAATAGAAAATAAATAGAAGAGAGCAATAAACAGACAAAGAAATCCAATCCGATAATACAAATGTGCGTGAAAGTATTGCGATTGCAATATTTTATACAGTATACTTACTTATACTTTATACGGTGTCAATACAGTATTGACACAATTGCGAGAATCTCAATCACAAGAGCCACGAGCTGAACGCAATGAATGATGACGATCGGATTAAAGATAAGCACGTCGGTTCGTAATGAACACACGCAGGGCAAATTACCGACAACGCCAACATGTGCATCGAGCATTTACATCTGATTCGTTCCTTCGTCTGGCACTCAACTATGATCCAAATTTTGAGTATTACGCTCATTCGAAAATGACCATTGGTGCTATGGACAAAGAATGTCCCCATTTCCATGTGCTTAAATTAAAAATGAACCAGCTGGGATGTGTTGCGCGTCAGAAAAAGTGCAATTAAAATCCATTCGCACATTTAATTCATGCTTTCAAATCACATCGTTTGGGGAAACACAAATAGTCGAAGATTACTTCATGCACACATTTTAATTTGGTTAATCGAAAAAATATGTTTTATAGAAATCGATATTTTATTATTATTAATTATCAATTATTTATTGTTATTATTTCTGTGGAAATTCCTGATCCGTCTACAGATCAATTACTATTCGACATAGTTCTAACAAACGTGATTTATGGCCCATGTGGTAATCTAAATCGTTCATGGTCTTAGATGATCATCATGGTCTTAGCAATCAAATTATATTATATTTGTTAGTTTTATCAAATTTTTATGTATTAAATATTTTTTGAGCAGTAAAATACCTTTTTGAATATCAATTTAGTAGAAAAAAAATGGCTAAAAGAAAAATTTTAAATTCTATAATTATTTAACATAATTTATTTTTTAGATTATAGCGAGAAAAGTATCATTTTCAAAAATGTAATCTAACATTGATTTTATAACAAACAGGTATTGTTAATATTTGTAGCGTCTACGTGAATGCAGCCACTAAACGCCGCTGTAATCATTTGCATTTAACTTAAAAAAAAGAAGTCTTTAACTACAAAAACAAAATATATATTTTTTATCAAGTTAAACAGAATAAAAAGTTTTATATTGAGACATTTAGTAGTTACGTCCACATGGGCGCAAACAATTTTAACAAAATGATGGCATATCTGTATATTTTCAAATAGTTCCAGTCAAAATATCAAAAGTTTTCTATCATTAACTATAATTAGCTAAAACATTATTCGTTAATTGACCTTGTCATAATACACACAATATAATCTACAACGTAGGTAAGTTTAAATGTGTTTCAATGAAATATATAAAATATATTTTGTAGGTACTTGTAAACGATAATTAAATACTTAAACTAGATCATTTTACAACTATGTAAATATTGTTTATTTTAAATTACCATATTGTATTACGTTTATATAATATACAAGACAATCGATTCATAGCTCAATCTATAGCGCAGTTAAGGCTATTTTATACGTATATCTCTACACACACACGCGCGCGCACTAACACAAATATAAACAACCTGATTCAAATAGATTCTAACGCACTACACTTTTATAGTTAGTACAGCCCGACACCTGTTATATTACAAAATATTAATAGTAACATTAATCCTACTTGTTATCAATAGCCATTAGTACTTCAAGAAACATGGTTCGATGAAAAATATGTTATGTACTTGCAAAATCATATTTTACGTTCAGACTTATTTTTCAAGTTTAAATGTATTAAATATTTATAAATATACAGTCGAGCGGTTTGACTATTAAATTACAATGTTTAAATTTCTTCAAAATACAAAACATGCAGAATTAATAAGTCGCCTAAAAATTGTACGTCAAAAAAAAAAAAAAATCAAAATATGAAATCTACCTTCTGGGATCGATAGCTTATTCATTCATACATTTTTACATATAGATATTCTGTGTATTTGTAATATGCTTTGCTCAACTTCTTATTGGCTGTTCGTATGTATTCTCGTCGACCCTACTGGCACAACTTCGAAAACCTACATCGACCTTAAAATTGAATAGTGAAGAAGCATCATGGATTGGTGAGTACATTTTCAATGTAATTTTGAGTATTATTTATTTTAACCTTAACATCTTTTCACCTAAGTAAAATATACCAGTAATCAGTGGCGTATTTTTAAATTTTTTGAAGGAGTAGGGGTTTTAAATTTTTCTAAAAAAAATAATTGATCTTATAATATAAAAATATATATAAGATATGAATTAATAATTATATTATTCTATTATTATTATAAAAACAAGTGAAAACTTATTTACTACCACATTATATAAATTAATTTTTTCTTTCTCTGACCTTCGTAGTAAGTCATTTTTGACTTTTAAACCTTTTTTCCCCTCTGGGAAGGGCCAAAGACCCGGGAAATCCCCCCCTTGAAAATAAGTCACTGTAAATATTGATTTATTAATACAATAAAATTGATGTTTATGAATAAGTATATTAAATATATTTTGAGATGAAAACTGAAAAAAGCCTCTGAATATTATTTGTCAATTGCTTTTTCATTTTTGCATGTCTGTTGTTGATAATCAGATACGTTAAAATGTATGTCTATAAAACAAATATAATATAAATGACAAAATGTCGTTTTTCTGTTTTTTTTTCCCCCTCCAGCTAGTATTTCAGTCCTAGTGTGTCCAGTTGGTTTGATTATAACTGGAGTGTTAACCGATCGAATCGGAAGGAAAAGAGCTATTCAAATTGTCTATATACCGATGATTATAAGTTGGCTATTACTCGTATTTGCCGATTCTTATGAAGCCATACTCATCGCTAGAATCATTCAAGGATTCCCTTTCGGTAAGTTTTCATTTCACAAACAATAAGACGTAATATAAGTCGTGGACCAAAATCGTGGGCTGTTATTACATTTAAAAAACCAAAACCTATCGTCGGCAAAAACTTTTGAGTCATCGTAATAGCTGCCGCGATTTTTCTTCGTCGCCAGAATCTCAATATTATGCTGCACTCGTAACGCAAATATTATAATAATAAGTCGGTTGGACAGGTTCATCGACTTGCGAGTACTTGTACATCGCGGAGATAAGCCCGACCAAACTGCGGTCGGTGTTCTTCTCGACGGTCACTCTGTTCGTGGGGTTAGGCATAATGACCGAATGGTTATTGGCCATGTTCTTCCACTGGAACGCCCTGTCCGCGGTGCTGTGCGCCATGAGCGTGGCTGGTTTTGTGATGGTGCTGTTCGTGCCGGAATCGCCGATGTGGCTCAGGGCTCAGGGTCGGGTTGAGGAGGCGGACCGCGTGGACAAATGGTTCGGCCTGAAGCGCGCCGACATTTCAGTGTCCGCGTCACGGCCGTCCAATGATATCGACGTTCCGTATTGGTCGTTATACTTGCAGCGAGCTGTATGGAAGCCCACCCTGATCACATCCGCGTTCCTGTTCCTGCAGCAGTGGAGCGGCGTGTACGTGCTGCTGTTCTACTCGGTGGACGTGTTTCACGACTGCAACGTACAACAGGACGGCACCACCTTGTCCTTGCTCCTGGCGTGTGCACGCGTGACGGGTGGCATAACGTTCACGTTCCTGCACCGGCTCCGGCGTAAAACACTCATGGTCATTTCCGGCGTTGGCGCGTCCACGTCGCTGTTCGTCGTCGTGGTGTACACGCTTATTTTCCGTGACGTCGCCCATCCACCCTACGGCACAGTCCTCGCTACCGCATTCATCGCATACATGTTCTTCAACCTTCTGGGAATCCTACCGTTACCATGGATATTATGCGGCGAAGTGTTCCCAATGACCGTTAAAGGTATACGCATTATTTTGTTCCTATTATTATTATAGATTTAACAGTAAAAAATAATGTAATAACTGCAGTGGCCCGCTTTAACCTCCGCCATCTTCTCTTTGATCGTCCTGCCCTTTTCTTCATCGGGTTATCTTTGCTCGCTTATCTCTGATCCCTTGGTTATCATACAGCCAATATTTGCAGTGTTCTCCTCAAATCTCAATCCCTTCCTGTCACATTATCTTTTATCACCTTCATCATTAATACTTCCTTATCTAAATTATAATAATATTACATTTTAGATAATCTTCCTCTCTACTCTGTTATCTAGCAGTAGAACTTATACTCATGGTACAATGTTATAGTATTAATTAATACATCTAAATTAAAATTTAAATTAAAATTGTTAAACGACGCCTAAACAACATATCTATGCATAAACGTATTTTTATTTCGTAATTTTGTAAAATTAATTCCAATTAATTCAAATATTTGTGTTTAAGGTACTATGAATGGAGCTGTGCAGACATGGGGATACTTTATAATGTTTCTGATCATTAAATTATATCCATCGATGGTATTGAAATTTGGCATTGAAATGTCTTTATCATTATTTGCGACCATTTGTTTAATAAATTCCTTATTTGGAGTATTCATAATGCCAGAAACTAAAGGCAAATCTCTAGACGACATTTTATCGTATTTTGTAACGCGAAAAAAAAACGGACTAAATGAAAATCTCTAATATTATCATTTTATAAGACCATTATTTTTTTAAGTTTATTCATAATGATATAATAAATATAATTTATACAATACTTATATTTTTGGTACATAAATAGGTACTTATAATTAATACTACTTAAATAATAATTTAATATTACTTAATATTTGTAAACTTATTTGAAATATCAGTTACTGTTTGTATCATATATCATGTAAAATTTATAATGGATAATTATAGTTGGTTTAATTAAAGTTATTTCATTTTTACATGTATATAATATGGATCTATAATTTTCTATTAAATTGAGTTCAACCTGCACAGCCAAATGATTTATATTGGCAAAAAAATTATTTTTTCTATTATATTACATCTTAAATTGGTTTAAAAGTATTACCAATTAAAAAAGAAAAAAAAACATATGTATAATATTTAGTTTCGCTTTTATATTTTAATTACAATTTTTATAACATTTTTTATAATTAATTCGTTAATTCAATAATAGTATAATGTGTTGCTAAAATATATACAGCACTCAACATTTTTAGCTTTTATTAAGTTATCGACTTTCATGTCAAGTATTCGTTATCTTTATTTTTAATATAATAATTCACGCTGAATGGAAATAGAGATACTTTGCGTTTATATGACTTTAGCAGCAGAAATGTAAATATATATATATATATATATATATATATATATATATATATATATGTATATACGAGTATATACATATATATATATATATATATGTATATACGAGTATATAACTATAATATAATCTTATCGCACCAAGTTTTTACTGCAAATATGATGAATATAATGTACAAATAATAAATACCTACATCAATATTTAATCCGTTAAAAAAAACACACAAAAAATAAGTCTATGGAATATTCATAAAGAACCAAAATGGAATTCTGAAAAGTTCAGGTAGGTTTATTTAAATAATTCGACAGTTTAAATTTTTATTTAATTATATGTTTATATAAAAACATTATAATAACCTTGAACACTATCAGACCAGTTTCTTACTTATAACTTAACGTAGTAGTACTATTATATTAATAAGTATTTCTCCCAAAGAAAATGTCTACAGTAATCGATTTTTTCACAAAAGTCAATGCTAATCTGTTTTAACAATTATTTATCAACTGAAATTTGTACATTTCCAAGTTCAGATAAAAATTACAAAAAACTCTATCTTATTGAATATCAAAACATCGATTATTACATACCTATTCTATATTATTACGTACATGAATATCTCATCAGAACAGTGGCGTACTTAGGATTTCTTCAAGAGGTTGATTTGACTATTTTTTCCACTCTCCTCTTGAAAGTCATTTGGTAGTAAATATTATCAATTTTTAATGATCTATAACTTATTTATAAATATATATAATATTTTCAATAAAAAAAAAAAAAATTAAAAATTAAATTAAAATTAAAAATGATTAACACGTTGAGTGACACGGTATTTATGACGTGCGTATAGTATTTTTCCGCGCTAAAACTGAGCCGCGGCGACGTATCGACATCGGTTCTGCTGTACGCCATGCAATTGTTATTTAACGTTCTTGAAATATTGATGTGTAATGCTGTATCCTAACTGAACCCGCCCGATGCGGCTATACGTTCGCCCGAAACGCAACACACGCAATGCAACGTATTGTTGGCAAAATTGACGACAATGAATTCATACGTGCTATAGGTTATGAACTTATGAAATTTCAATACATTCGAAAAGATGCCGTTAACCATCGATCAACGTAAAATGTTACTATCCGAAAGTTTGGCTGTTAAACTTTTTTTATTATTCCTATTTTGTCAGGCAATAAATTATATATAGTAACAACAAAAATAATATGATATTAATATTTAATCCGAAAAAAAACATTATCGGCATCGCCATTTCCACCATCGTCATTCGGGAAAAAATAATTAATACCCACTAAAAATAGTCACCCAAAATCCAAGTATCCAATGAAATTACGAGATCCTACTGAATAACCACATAAAAAAATGAAAACAGTACGTCTAAAACCGATCAAATAATACACCCATGAAGTTATACATAACATTTGTCGACCACGGTCCCGGAGACCGTGTAACAGTTGTCGACCGTGGCATTAAACGTGTTGAATGGTTAAAATTTGTAAATTAATACATAAATAAATAAAAAAAACCGTTTAAATATTTACTTTTGTGCATAAACTGTTTGTTTATTTATATATTAATAATTTCAATCTTATTTGAAATAAATAAACTAAAACACGGATGTTAAAAAAAAGACCAAGGGGGGAGATATATCTCCCTGATCTCCCCCAAATAACTTAATTGGTAATAGCAATTTGTGACTTTATAAGGAGTGCACTGTAGTATTTTAAACTCTCCAACACGGATTAAAATAATAAAAGGTAATGATAATAAGCATATACAATAAGTCTATATACGTTTTAAAACTGATATATTATTGAAACTTAGCTTTACTAAAGATATCACAAATCGTTTGTCTTCAAATATTTGATTTTATAAAGTCTTAACTAAAATTAATAGACAATAAAACTCAATATTAAATTTACATTTAATAATAGTATATAAAGCTATTATATAAATTAAAAAATCATAAATTGTATTTTTTACTGTGGAAATTTCAAACTCCAAACTAACTAAATCATAAACGTTTACAACATTATTTGTTTAAAATATATAATTATATAATAAGCTTTTGTTTTATTAAATATTTAATATAGGTACAAAATACGTGGGTATATATTATACTCATTATACTCATATAATAGAAATCGATATAAAAAATATATTTTCAGTGTGTGGGACACCATATTCTTCAACCCAAATACATACAACAATACTCATTATACTTCAGCACTATGAGATTTTTATTTTCATTTTACTAATGTTTAAGTAGTTAAAAATTTGAATTCAGCTATATAAAATATAATAATGTATAATTTAAAATTTAAAATTTAACAGGTTAAGCGCCACGTGTACCATTTCTGGTACACTTGTTGCTTTACAAATAAGTTTTTGTGTACCATTATAGGTACACGGGAGTCTTTGCCTAAAAATATTAAATTTATCTCTTGTGGTACATATAAATACGATTTTAACACAGGAAATTATTTCTTAGTCCACCACACAAACAAATTTTTGATTAGTCCATTGAAATATTGAAATACATTTTATAATCACAGAATAAACTAAATATACACATGGCACTTAACCTGTTAAGAATTATAATGACTGATGTGAAACAATCTCAAGTTACTCAAAGATTTCTAGATATTGTTATTTGTTTTAAGTTAAAATATATTAATTAATATAATAATTAATTTATAATAATTAATTTAATTAATATACATTGTAAGTTTTTTTAAAACATTCAAAAAACAAATTTAATGGAAATTACATTTTTCGATTTAAATCTTAAAATCGTGGCATCAATTGTTGTTGGCGATTTTTTTACGTTTTTCAAATGTCATTCCAATTTCGTCAAGAGATTTTCCTTGAGTTTCTGGTAAAATAAATATGCCCAGTAACATACTTATTATACAAAATATAGTAAACATAGACCAGATAACATATATTCCAAAGTTTAACTCTAATATTGGATATATTTTGATTATTGTAAACATCATGATGCAATTACATATGTGTACGAAACTGCTCATAGTGCCTGAAAAATTAAATAATAATTATGATAATATATCATATTATTTTATCCGAGAAATAAAATTACTAGCTCAGCAAATACATTGAATAAAATAAAAATTATTTTATTAAATTAAATATGATGGACTAACTACTGCATTTTAATAAATATTTACTCAACATATCGTTATAATGGACGTATGTAACTTACGCCAAAAATTACCGATGAAAATAAAAATTATGTATGATCTGCGTCACATCCAAAAGGGTACATATGTAATCTGCGACAGGTTCAATAAAGTATACATGTAATGTGCACCATGGCCGATAACGAAAAATTCTTCAAAACTGGTTCGTTCAATAGATCGGTGTATCGATTGATAATTGTACATGAGATCGCGTTAGATGATACGTCACGACAGTCCAAAATTTACTAGTGTTCACATGTATAAATATTCACAGTTTTAAGTTTAATTATCAAAATTATCAAAATCCTAAGAAACAAAGTTTTATTATTATTCGAAGGTTATATCTACAGTAAAATTCAGTAGGCTAAAAATGGAATAATACTATGGCGCTGTACTTTGAAAACTTAGCTCGCAATAATTCCGTAAAAGAATATTGCCATTCTAAATAAGAAATCGATGTGTCTAAAAAAAAAAAAAATGTAAAAAATGAGCCGTCACGGGACGCCTGGCAGATGTGAAACATCAAAAAAATATTTTTTGTAATAATTTTTATTATAACCACTTTAACAATAATAAGCGTCCATTTAAATCATTGAGTTAATAAAGTATTCATTAGTATAAATAAAATAATTAATTACTTATTAGTATTTGGTTAACAGTTAATATTCTGGGGAGACTAAAAATTATTTAACATAAACTCCATACAATAACGAACAAGAAAAACCCTTTAATTGAAAAATTAATTATATTACAGTATTACATATTTAGTTAACCACTAGTTAATTAAAAGTCTATTATTTGGTCTTTTTGCATTTTTAAAATAATTAAAAATAAAATAAATATCAGGTAGAAGATAGTATGCTTGTAGTAAACGTGTTATAATTATTAAACATTAAATATACATTCAATTATGAAGACGACTAGAACGACACGCAGTACAGAAATTATTGTCGTGAATCCAGTTTCAATAAAACCATCAAACCGGCCATACCATTTTACATGTTATGATTGAAACTGTCGGGCGGCAGTTTCACTGTAACCATAATTAAAACAACATTTTCTTTATCATGGCCGTCGTCGTCGTCGAAAAAACTAATATGGTATTTCTATTGAAATAACTATTAATAAGTTTCAGACTTTGTGGCTTTCAATTTAATAATAAACAAAAAAAAACGATATAAATTATATAATATAATTTCAATTCTATTTTTATGCATTTTTATTTTTAGTAATTATTATTTACAAATAATTGGTTTTTTTTTTATTTAAAGAGGGAGACGCAGTCTAAGTCTCCCCCGATGAGCCGCCCCTGATCATTCCTATCAAAATAAATACATATTATACGTTTATAAATCGTATAAAAATAGATAAGCCGATGCTGCGCACATAAAGAGGAAATCGCCGAGCTTCGGAGAATTGAGCCGACGAGCTATGAGTGGGGCGTCGCCACGCAATAGTCGGTCTCACTACTGTACCGCGCCATAAGATGTTTCACATCGATTACCTACACAGTGGACGCGACAAGAAGGTACGACATGGAGCAAAACACATGTGTACCCGGTTTTCACTAGCCGTAGGTGGCGCAGATCGTACGTGATACAGTGACGCTTAAATTACCAACGCCCCGTGTTGACGTATCTCTATCTATAGTATCAGGGATTCGAAACGAGACGGAAACGTCTCATGGGTACAAGCAGTGTAGTGTATACCTGCCACGGTCCGCGGGAATAGTTCGCCGCACAATATCCAAGGTAACGGCAGAACTCCGAACATGGACGAGAACACGTACGCGAAGAACGCCGCGACCAGAACGGAGTTAGTCAGCGTGCTGCCATATATTTTCGGCACCAGTAGAATGACGACCATCGACACGGTCATGCCGGCGCTCGAGACGACGAACAGCGTTCTCCGCTTGACGCCGTGCAAAGCGGAGTAGAAAAGACTTCCCAGTACGCGGGCGACACACAGCAGCGCGGTGACCCGGATGCTGTCCCACTGCACGTTGAAGCCGTGCAACACGTACACCGAGTACGTGATCAATACGTGCAGACCGGACAGAATCATGCAGGCGAATAACGTCAACAAGATCAGCGTCGGCTTCCACACGGTCCGGTGCGCGTACACCGACCAATAGCTGGCCGCGCTCATCGGTCCGTCCACGTCACCGCGGCTGCGGTCGACCGACTCCACGGTGGCCGCGGCCGCGGGCGGCTCCAATCCGTACCACCGTTCCACTGTTTCCGCCTGCAGGACTCGGCCCCGGGCCCTCAGCCACACCGGCGATTCCTGTAACAAGAACAGGGACGCGCACCCGACACCGCTCATCGCCAACATGATTACGGAAATCGTGTGCCAATGGAAGAACATGGCCAACACGCATTGGAACGTCATGCCAACACCCACGGACAGGTTAATGATCGAGGTGAACAATTGCCGCTGTTCGGCCCGACATATTTCTGCGGCGTACACGTACGTACAAGGTGTTGCACCTGCAACAAATGTGATCAACGGATTATAATAAATTATCCACAAGTATTAATATTGGTTAGTTTACGTTTCGACGAGGTTTGTGTACAACTTGTGTTAGCACCCTTTATTTTTATTGTAAAGTGTGACACACTTGCACCGCTCGACTCTACCGTCACGGCGGCTGAGACACGCGAGTAGTGCGAGTGTGCCACACTGCTACAGTTTCGTGCCGTCGACGTTACGACGCAGTGCTCCGGGATGGCTGGAACCCGATTGAGAACGATTGATCTTTTTCGTTACCCGATTGAGCACGGTTGCAATCAAATAATAGGAACCAAAAAAGAACCAAAAAACCATTCGATTGAGCACGAAAATGGGTGCGACGTTACCGCTTTGTACCGTGGAATATTCGGTGCACCGTATTACTGTGCATGCAGGATTTTTTTATAATTATTATGTAATTCAATTTTAGATTTGTAACGATTATTTCATAATTTCAAATTTATACGGCTCAGTTTTTCTAAAAGAAATAACTCTTCAATAGAAAAACGACAAGACACCGTTTTTTTCGCATTTTTTATATTGTTGGTGTATAGAGCTCGGTGCGTCCATATAATTATTACAAAATAAAATACATTTGAATATAATTATTTTTAATTAAAAATCTTTTATTGGATTTTAATCACATGTTATAATTAAGTATTTTTTTTTTTTTTGCTAAAAAATAGTACTCATACAATTGTCATGAAAAAGGTAAGAAATTAAATTTTTTTCCCTAAATACTTATTTCCAACTTTCAATAAGTATTTAAGTAAGTTGTCAGCATTTTTAATTTCAGAGTACTCACGATAAGCCTTTATAATGGTATTTTTAATGAACGGTTAAGTCAAGGTGCACGCGACAGTTTTTGAAATATCGCGCCATAATTTTACTGCGCGACAGTCGTGTGTTGTGCTCTATTCATTTTAATTTACTTAAACAAAACGCGCAGTAAAATTACGGCGCGGTAAAATAACGCTAGTGTGTTGCCAGCCTAATAGTTAATTTTCAATCTGACAACGTTGTACACAATATATTTTTTTTTTTCCGTGCTCAGTCGGGTCATCAAAAAGGTCGGCCGATAACGACCATGCTCAATCGAGTATCACCGTCTGGGATTAGTGAATCGCCGTCCGAATTCACTGATATCGTCGGAACCGACGTTTAGCCGACATAATTGCCTGTTAATATTGTTAATACTTTTGTGTATAAAGACGAGGTACTATATGTATATATATATATAAACAACGCGAGTGTATTTATGCTAATAAAGTTCTGACGACGCTTAAAATACTTTTTTTATTATGACTAGTTTCCTTATATATATATATATATATATATATACAGTGCTTGACTTGAGGGGGAACGCAGGGGGACGGAGTACCCCAACTAATTTTCAGAAATTTTAGTGCCCCCTTACTATTATTACGTAATAATCATAACGCTCAGCCAGTTTAGTGGACGTTCTTTTTTTTAAAGTAAATAGAGTCCCCCTTCTTTAATTTTTCCAAGTCGAGCACTGTATATATATATATATATATATATATAACACTTGCAAAGCGTTTTTTTTTTTGCCTCTGTATTACATGAATTTAGATCAAATAGGCTCAAGCACAGTGTACTAATTAAAATATACATAGGTATAATTTTAAAAGTAACGATTTAACTAATAATTAACAATAAATATTATAAATAATAAATTATTATAAGCTATGTATGTTTTATTATTAAAAAAAAAAGTCCAAACCGGACTCATTTCCTAACTTAAAAATTCTCTCATAGGAATTATTTTGACCATAATTAATTCGATTGGTTGATATGTGTTGGGCAGTTTCCGTCACTGTCAACACACCGGCACGACCGACTGTTGTATGCATATTAGTTGTAGTGGCGACACTGTCGACTTAACTGTCCTAGTTGGAATAACACGTTTGTCCTGCCGCCGCCGTCTCTCCTGTACATCCGTCGTTAGTTTTTCATAACGAAAACATGGCGTAAAAACACGTTGTCAACGTTTGTCGTTCGCTCCGTTTGCGTGTTTCATTTTGTGTTTTTTAAAATCCGTTTATTTGATTGCTCTCCTCTCGGCTCTGTCACCGATATACGAGGAATAATCTACAGGTCCGCGCATCCAGCAGAAGTCTTCACCTTTTTACGTGCTCTGTTCACTGAGGTAATCGACTTCTCGGCTTGAAGCTCTTGCCCGTCATCATTTATACGCCACGGTGGTTGTGTCGTTGTGAAACGTCATCCACTCTGCGTTTCTCCGTCGACATCAGTTGCCTTCACAGTGTACCAAGTTTCTTTTGCTTAAATGAATTGTCGTCATTTGTTAAACCTTTGTGCGCCCATTGAGGACTTTATTATTTAATTTAGATATAAGTTCCCCTCAACCCGATAGTATGTAAGGTACAAGCTTTGTTTTTTAATATTAAATCTATTTAATTACAGTCTACTATATATATCCTAAATTCTTGTTGCTTTGTTGTGAACTTGTCCTCTTTCCAGTAATCCGACCCCGTCCCGCGACTATCAACGCAATTGGAAAGGCAGAGTACGCTTAACATGAAAAATGGGCTAAGCCCATTGGGCATGTTGTGAAGTTATAATTTGGGATGTGGAAAAGAATACGTTCTAGTAAAGGGAATATTTTACCGAGCCATTTATTACTTCAGAAAGAAAAGTAATATCCGTATTTTTTTCCACGTTTAAGATCTAGAATTAATTAAAACATAATTTAAGGTATGAAAGTTCCTATTATTAGATCATTTGTTTTTATAACCAATATAATGTAAAAATCTTCTTTGAACTCCTTATATTAAAAATTAAAAACATTTAATATATCCAACATTGATTGTACCAATAATATGAATATAAACAAAATCACGTACATTTAAAACGTTGTATATTGTCCAGAATACGAGTTTTGAATACCGATGGCGACACATTAGAAGTCGACCACTACTAACGGTGACCCATACATCTTTCGTGAAGTATAAAAATATTAAAAAGTATATACAAACATGATTTTTGTAAAGTGAAACCGATTTTTTTCACCGTTCGAACACGATTCAGTTTTTATTATATATAAGTAAAAATGGAGAAGCGCCCAAACTGCATTTTCACCCGTTACTATTATAATTTAATATTAATAACCATCAAACTAAAAAAAAAAACTTGTCTGTCTAATATTTGTTTCGAACTTTTAATTGAATTACGTTATTAAAGTACCTTGGACTACTAAATAAAATGAAAAAGTAGTTAGGTTAGGCTAGCATTTTTTAAGTGATTACATTATTTAATATATAACTCAACCTTAGTCAGTTATGCACTTGTGTAAATAGTGATTCCCTATTATTTTATCTGCTTTGAAAATGAAAGTTATTAACTTACTAATTACAAATCCCTGCAGAACTCTTCCTATGAGAATGGTATAATAGGAGTCAGCATATACAAATATTAACCAACTCAACATTATTGGTATATAAGTAAAACAAAGTGCCTTTTTTCTTCCGATTATATCCATCAATGGTCCAATAAACAAATAGCTCACTAGACAAATTAGTGTTATAATACTAGCTAAAACAAAAACAATTTAATTTTTATAAATATATTTTTATTAGATAATCATTAATAAGTTGGTATAATAAAAGCTCGAAGGAAAACAACTGGAAAATATAAAAAGATGGAGTGATTAGTTTTCTCTGTTTAAAATATGAAAATTCTAAATTTATACATGTTTATAGTATATTCATTGCATTCCACGCCTTGTACAGTAAATTAATAAAATAAATATATTATAGTATAGAACAGAACTTTACGAAGACTTTTCCATTAATATCCACGTGATTTTTAAGACAATTTTAAGAAAATAAAGCATAACATTTGTAAGAAAAAATATATCATCAGTAAAACTCAGCATATGTAACTATGATTTATTTTCATTGGTTATAAATGTGTTTTGAGTTTACGATAACAATATTTTTTAGCAAGAAGAAAACTTTGACACGTTTTTACAATCATTAGTTTTAATTTTTCCCTACACTTTTAAATAAATACCTCATATAATTTTATAGAGATTTTCACTATTGTCTATTACTAATAACAGCTTATTACTTTTGGTAAATTAATTTTTAAATTATCTTCGAAAATAATGTTTGTTAAAAAATATTAGAAGCACAAACTTATGTTTAACACAAACTCGAACCACAATATTGATTTAAATAGAAATGCACAATACATCTTCTTTAAATAATTTTTATTATTTATTAATACTTTCTAACACTTACCTATCCAAGATGCCTCTTCTTTGTTTACTTTTAGCGAAGATGTAGGCTCATTGAGTTGTCCCAAAATTACTGCTGAGAATATAACCACGCATCCAATAAATATATCGACATACGCAATTAAAAACATTGACGTAGTCTAAAATGTTAAAAGTGAATATTTAAATTTTGTTTGCTTTTATATACAGTATACATACCAACTTAAGTTGATGAATTAATTTAGTTTTTTTCATTTTTAACTGCGATCAGTATGCTCCTCGTTGGATTATTTTCATATAGAACTAGGTACTTTTTTGATAACACATACGTACCTAGTCATAAAATGTTAACTGATAATATTGTAAGGCTAGGTATATCACACCCTTGATACAAGAGTGCCACAACTCAAAAAACATCAGTCTGAGAAAATACAATTTTAAAATTGAATCTGCTCCCAAATGGTTATTTTTAAAGCTTTAATTTTAAAACTTTGCAATTATTCATATTTTTTGAAAATATTAGTTGTGTATTAATCTACTAAGTTATATACCGACCAGACACCAGAAAATGAGGTTATAGCAGTTAATCAATTAGAATTGGAATATCAAAAGTGTCACATTTAGTTTTGTGTCATTTTTTCATTTCAAATCAAATAATTTATGCACCACAAAACAAAATAGGTAGTTTTGTTTTTCTTCAGGATTTAAAATAGAAATACATTTTTAAGTTTTGGGTTAAATAAAAAATGTTAAGCATGTTTTAACTTTAGTGATTATATGCAATATTTAATCATCTTAATCTCAATAAAAATTTAAAATATTTACCATTCACATAGTCTGTATTTTGTTTATCTCTTTAAGTCATAGTGGTATTATATTGAAACCACCTTTTATTAAAATTATATTTATTAAATAATTAAAATATTTTATTCTGTGATTGTGCATTGTGTTATCTTATTGAAACCACCGTAAAAATAATCTGTTGGTGACACAATACATTTTTGTTTTTTGTTTCATCGCTCTATTGTCAATTGATAATAATTGATTTATTCAGATTGTGACTAATAAAACGAAAAGACAATAATTCATTACTGCCACAAACTGAAATATGGCAGTTTATATTTTTCCATGAGTAGAAATCCAGTTGAAAAGTATTAGGTTGAAACGTCTCAAAACAAAATGAGGCGGTGTTGATTTTGTTTGTTTACAAAAAAAAAAAAACTTACAATTACACAACAAAGCTACATATCAAATATGGCAGTATTAATTTGTTTTTACTGCAAAATTAATAAATTCAATACTGACATAAATGTATTATGGATCCTTTGATTATACTACATCAGGCGGTATACCATTTTGTAGAGAAAAATAAAATCTATCGACCTGTAGCCATTACTCAAAATACCGAAATTTTGAGTTGTGGCAGTCTTGTACCAAGTGTGCGATATAATAATAAATAGGTACGTATTAAAGCTCATAGTTATAATACTATGCAATAATAAAAACACATTGTTTATTTTTTCTTCGTGATTTTATAGGTTTCGTACTAATTAAAACAGCAATCCTTTTTATGTTTCTTTTATAACTGAATCAAAATAGAACACTAATATCAAATTTTGAACATGTTATTTATCGATATTAGTAATAATACAGATTTGAAAGTTTCAATAATAGTTGTCCGGTATTATAGTTAAATTGCGTAATTTTACATTTTTAATAGGTATATAAACCAAGCAATTCTTTGAACTTTTTCAAACTTAAAAACGTAAAATGAGAAAACTAGCCCGTAGCCACGATGGGGCAAGAGAGGGCACTGCCCCCTTAGACCTTATCGTTACCCCCCCCCCCAACAAATCTTAATAAAGTAATGACTTTTTGGTAGTTAGCATGGCTCTAGATAGTAGATTTTTACTATATACAGCCGTGGTAGTTAGATATTTATAATTTATTGCTTGATAATTTCATCGGCAGTAGAAACACTGTTAAATATAAGAAGTTATTTTTAGCAACATGGTATAGAATTTTCTCTGGAAAACACTATAGCATCTGACTGATGTTTGATGACATTTTTTTTTTTGATGATATTTTTATTTTTCGATTTCGGTTTTGGATAACGGTATTTATATTTTCCGATTTCGTTTTCGGTTTTGAATATCAGTATTTATTTTTTTCGATTACGTTTTTGTTTTCGAATACCAGTATTTATTTTTTCCGATTTCGATTTCGATTTTGGTTATCGGTATTTTTTTTTTTTAATTTTGGTTTCAGTCTTAGATTTTAGTATTAATTTTTTTTCGATTTCCGGTTCATTTTCGATTCATTTTTAGTAAAAGTTATATTGATGTAGAATTTATGACAAAACATACAATATTCGTGAAAAATTACAAATAAATTAAATTTATTTTTAATTCCGAAATAATATTATTAGACACCTGTCACCATAATAATATACGGCCTAACCTATTTTATCATCCTGTTTATTTATAAAATAAATTACCAATGTACTTACATCAATGTTATATCTAAACAATTATAGTTATAAATACAATTTAATTAGGCATACGTTATAACATTTTAAATTTATATACTATTACGTCTTATAAGTTATTAGTTTTTAATAGTCATTACTTGTAATTAGTATATAATATAATACTGTTTACAGAATATATATTATAGTCTAGACTAAATTTGCAATTAATAACTACTCGCATCTTACTACTCCTATATTTATACCAGGGCTTGAAATCGAAATATAAAATTTCAACTTTAATTTCAATTTGGATTAGATATTGATATTAGTTTTTTTTAATTTCGATTTTGGTTTCAAATATTGATATTTATTTTTTGCAATTTCGTTTTTGATTTCGTGTGTCGTTATTCATTTTTTTCAATTTCGGTTTTAGAAATCAGTATTTATTTTTTTTCAATCTCGGGTTCACAATAGAATGTTATCCATAACTTAAAATAATTTCTCAAATTTTAGTACATCATCAGCATAATAGTATTGTAGGTTGTAGCGACAAGCTACTGATGTAGGTAGTATATATTTAAATCCATTTTTTTATTACCTATACTATATAACATTTCGTACAAAATACAATTATTATTAAAGTGTCTCAAAAATGAAAAAACATATTATGAAAGTGAAACTAAAATGAAGTAAACTATGTGAAATGATTAAAATGTAAAATAGAGTTTTTTATTCATAGACTCGGACATAATTTAACTAAATATGAGAACAATGTTTTAAATTATAAGTAAGACAAATATGACGACGCTTAGCAAAACTGCAAAAGTACAAAATAAAACTATTTTAGGATTTTTGATTGTATATTATTGGTTAAAAGTAGGGTTGTAAAATTTCATGAAATATATAATTTGAGTGAAAAATAAAAATTTTGTTTCATTTCAGTACAAATATAATGCTTTATGTTTTATTTTTTATGTAATACTTCTTGTATTATCAACTGTACTAAATAGAAATAAAAACTAATTTATATTAATTAACAATTAACACCATATCAGTTTATAGTTATTATAATTTATAAATATTGATTTAAGAGGTAAGAGACCAATAATCATTGAAACACCTGAAGACATTTTACAAAATATAGATGAATTTATAAATAAGTTGCCAGTAGTCCCATTACTTATCAGCTATCACATTATTGCAGAAGTTTCTCATTAAAAAAATATATTGGTACCGAGTGAGTTTAAAAGTTAAGCACATATTTATAAAATTTATTGTGAATATTGTGAAACACACAATTTTATACCAGCATCTGGAAATGTTTTTAAAGATAGATGAAAATTACAATTCAATATTAAAGTACAATATTGAATTTTATTTATATATAAATAATAAATAAAATATATATATATATATATATATATATATATATATATATATATATATAAAAAAAATAATAAACATAATGTTAGACAACTTGTTAAACAAATCACTTATCAGTATAAAATATAAAATCATAATAATTAGCCATTAGGTAAATATACATTTTTAAATACTATACTATTGAAAGTATGGAAATTAAAATTAAAATGACTGAAATCATATAATATAAATATATTATTTAAAGATAACAATATAATAAAATTAAAATAAATTCCTTTACATAGTTAAACAAATCATAAATTAGAGAAGTATAATATTCTCATTAATATACTCAAGAAAGTATGGAAATTAAAATTTAGATGGTTGAAGACACTTCAGAAAACTTGACTAGTAACATTTAAATAAATCACAGGTGATTAGAACTATTACTTATTAGACGAATATTATCATAAAAATAGCTGTTACCAATAATAATGCGCCGGTTTTGTCGTTACTACATATATATATATATATATATATATATATTAATATTAAATATATCTGGGGTCGTTACCTATTCATAGGCAGCTGATAGACTATACCACGTTAAACGGGAAACCCCAACATTGTACCAAAACGATATCATACAATATCAACTGATTAAATGACATTTGACAGTCACTATCTTAAACGTAAAAGAAAATATTTTTCAATATTTCATAAAGCAGGAAATTTTCAATTATGAAATATTTCATGTAAAATATTTCAAATTTACAACCCTAGTTAAAAGTATAACTCTCGGGTGATAGCAATAATTGCTATCACCAATTATTGGAGTATTATAAATTAATATCTTATCCATAATAATACACTACAAAATGTCTATATATAAAAACAACAATCGCTCATCGAACACTGATTCTTTATCGTAAATATACTAAGAAAACAAAATAGGGACTCGTTATTTATTATTATGTATAATCAATATTATTACCAAATATGGCAATGTCTACGAATTTACATTATAAATAGACCTGTTGGCTGTTGAATTTTAAAATTTGATTTAAAATCGTTTTAATTAATAAAATAATTTTGATTTTGATATAAAATATCGATTTTAACTTTTTTCAATTTCAATATAAATTTTGAAAATCATTACCAACCATTAACGACTATTGATATTGGTTTTGATTTTCTATAAGATGCTTAACAATTTTTATCGATATTTGAAATCGATTTTTAAATCGTTTTCAAGCCCTGATTTATACTTTATTTCTATCGGACGACCCAACACTCCTCAGTTCACCGTTTTTATAACAACTTAGCTATTTAAGTTTAAATGTGATATATTAATTTTAAATTGATTTCAGTTTTGAATATTGGTATTTATTTTTTCCGTTTTCGTTTTTGGTTTCAAATATCGGTATTTAGTTTTTAAGATTTCGATTTTGGTTTTGAATATCGTTTTTATTTTTTTCGTTTTTGATTTCGGTTTTGAACATCATTATTGTTTTTTTTCGTTTTTAATTTCATTTTTGATATTGATTTCTTTTTTTAACAGTTTTAAACGGTATTCAAAAACGATATCAAATACCGGTTTCAAGCCCTGACATAAACGACTATCCAATTTAGCTTTATTGACGTTTGAGTCCAAACGGATTGAAAATTTCAATTTAGAAAATGTATTATTAATTGTAAGTATTAATAGTATGTAGTATATAGTAGTATATATTAGTATAGTATAGTTAATATATATTAACAGTGATGGCTCGACGGTTGTCAGAGCCCGGTGCAGAATTATGCGGGGCCCCATATACATATATATATATATGTATTAATTTATTAATTGTTTATAAAAATCTACGTTTGTTCATGTTATTATATAACTAAATAATATTTGGCATCGTCGTTGACGACAATTTTACAAGTGCATGCGCGTGCAATACTTCAAAGCCATGCATAATTGGTACCGTCTAAATTTTCGTCGATACAACCCGTTTCCTGAGAAAACCACAAGACCACACGGGTTGCGATTTGCGTACAGGAACTATATTATTTTTACTTATAGAAAAAGTGATACTCGTAATACACATATTGTAGGGCCTCATACAAGTGCGGGGCCCGGTATGATCGCACGGCTTACCCTCCTCTAGGGCCAGCACTGTATATTAATATATATATTAGTAATATATAGTAGTAGTATTATTATATTTTATATTATATTTTTATTATAGTAATATTATTAATGAACTTCAACAAGCAAAAAGATAAAAAATTACAGCTGTTTTAATTTTAAAAAAAACTGGTAAATTCAAAAAATAATATATAATAAAAATATTAACAATTTAATTATGTTCACTTTATTCTAATTCTTATTGTTTTAATTTAAAGTACCTATTATAAAAATTACAGTAGTAAGTATTAATAAATGAAAAATAACATTAATATTGATTTTTTTCTAATTCCCCATATAAATTTGTTTACCACGCTTGAAAATTTGGCATGACTAACGGGCTTGTGAGGAAAAAATTATATTTATTTACTTATATCATTCACGAAAAACATTTTATTCGATTACAATTTTCAAAACTATAGATCGAAGATTATAATTGTAAAATACAGATTAAAAAAAATATAAAACCTAAATATCACATAGTTCAAAAAATTCTAATTAGGTAATACTGATATAATGATTAATTGAATAATTATATATTTAAAGAACATTTATAATAATAATTACATGTTTTCCTCTCGAGCTCCAAATTTTACCTTGATCACTGCGATAAATGTGAAGGTGCGATTCTTTAGGACGCGTCTGTAGACACGCGACTGACGCGACTGACGTGGCGCGATTTGAATTTTTGCGATGCGACTGAGTAGGTCAGAGGTTCCCAACCTTTTTTGACTCACGGGACCCTTTATTATTTTCTAAAAAGTTGGAGGCACCCTATAATCTATGCCCTATACTTTATAGTTTATACTGAGTACGCAATACTAATATATCGTATATTTAAATAATAATATTTTAATAATTAATAATTTATATTTTGTAACTTTGGTTTTATTAAGCATTAATAAACAATAAAGATAAGATAAAGTCACAAGTATTTCACCGTAAATAACTTTAAAACAGTTCACATAAAATCGATAGAAATCAAACCAATATGAAAATTAAAATAGATTGAACATCTCAGTATTACTATGTAAAAATTATATGTGTTAATAATTAATTCATTAAATTATATTGTGTATACCTAATTAATTATACACAATAGATCTTATACTATAAACATATAGTCTGTTTTATTACTCACAGTGCTATATTTTTCATGAAGGCGTTTAAAAAAAAAATATATATTTCAAATATTTTTGCGGCACCCTAAATTTAATCTCGCGGTACCCTAGGGTGTCGCGGCACCCTGGTTGGGAACCTCTGGAGTAGGTATTACGTACAACTACAAAACGCACTTGCAAGAGACACGCGGCAGGTACATAATCTACATTGTTATCATAAGACATTTTAAAATTATATAGGTAATTCAAATAAACGGTAAATAAACAGTATTAAATTAACAAGTCGACGATAATCGGTCGCGCGTCTAGTGCGTTTTGACCGCCTACCAAGCGGTCGTCAGTCGCGCGATTAGACGCAACAGCTGCGCGGCGGTGTTGGGAATAGGTTTCATTTAAAGATAGGAAAAGCAGTTAAAATTAGAGTCGCACTGTGTCAGCCGCATCAGTCGCGCGTCTATAGACGCGCTCTAAGGAATCACACCTTAAGAAAAACTATTTTATACTGACGATATCTGTTTTATCATTCTACCTACTGAATTATGATTTTTATGAATGTGATATGAACTACTCAGTGGCTTAAGCTGTAAAGACTAAGTTTAAATAGATACAAAATGTATTAAATTGTTATGCATGTACCTACCTATCGATTGAATTATCAAATTGGTGGGTACTCAAAATTAGGTACTTAGATATCTATTTACTTATAGTGCCTACCTACACTCGAATAGATTTTAGTTAGATAAGAGAATCACTCTTATTTTTATGTAACAATCAACCTATACAACATAAATTGGATTTATATGTGATGACTAGAGCAGAGAAGTTATAGGAGGTAAAATTGGAAAAATATGCACAAAAAAAATTACATCTTAGTGAAATAAAAAAATTAGATATAAAAGATACATCATTGCATTGTACAACTAATGTTATTTTAAAATATTTTCTACATCGAATGATCGGCGATTGTCAGCAGCCAGTATAGATTTCTCGAATCTTACAATAAAACATAGTACCATCGGTAGCAAATGAATCTTTACCAAACTGTTTCACATACTTATAAAATATATTTCTATTTATTTTTGGCATTATGTGAACTTTTAAGAGAAAAATATAAACGTGGAAAACACTGCGAACGGAATAAAATTACGCATATCAAACGACACAACACCATACGAGCGCTTCTCCGCAGTAAAGTATTTGGCTGGCTTATCATAAAAGAACGTTATCATAGTTTTATAAATTCTTTACATTTGATGAATATAAATTATATTATGTCCTAATGTATATGGTAGGTTGGTATTAGAGCAAATGAATAGTTAAAATGGAGACTGGAGTTATTAATTATAATTACTTTATTACATATTAATTACTAGAAAAATGTAGTTATTTTTTTACAAGAATGGAATTAAAGGTCTTAACTCTTAATATAGAGTTAATATAACCTAATAATACCATATTTTATCATTTTGCTCTTCTCTTTGTAATTTTAGTTTACTTTTGGTACATCCACTGAGAAGTGCCATTTTAAAATTAATTTAAATATTAAATATATAAGATAAAATGTATAAATACTATAAACTATACAAATATTAACGCAGGTGACATTAGCATAAGTGCGGCGTGCGCTGAATGTGAATGTAAGTGCCCAATCGGAGACCATAATATAATTCTATATTTCTATATGAATGAATATCATGACAATACCCTCGCTCAAAGTATTTTAAAAATAGACATATAAGTATACAGTAGTCACTGTCTAGATATGATAAGAACAACTTGACATTGTAGTATAGTACCGGTATTTAGCTATAAATAGCAATTATTTCCTAATCGATCGTTTAAATTTAGGTACAAGTTACATTACTTAAATTATAATTAAAACCCGATGCATTTAGTTTTATTTGCGTCATATTTAGGCAATATTAAAAATTTGGTAAAAATTAAAAGCAATCATATAATAATGAGCCCCTCTCAATACTTTAGGTGGGCCGGCCTAAGGCCGGACACATATTAGGGTGGGCCAAGCACACCCTGGCCCTCCTTTAGCTACGTGCCTGCCTACCTACTATATACATTAGGATATAATATAATTTATATTCATCAAATGTAAAGAATTTATAAAACTATACATTATAATATACCTAATAATATATTTATATATACCTTTTAAATTAAAAGAGATCTTCTAGCTCCTACATTTTACATTTTACATTTTACATTTTACATTTACATTTACATTTCACAATTTGAAGTTATGATAACGTTCTTTTATGATAAGCCAGCCAAATGCCTTACTGCGGGGAAGCGCTCGTAACACCATAGTACTATGTACTAACATGATTACTAACGGACATATAATAATATTGATATAAAATTTAATATAGATACTTAATTACCAATTGCTACGACGTTATAACAATAAAGATAACATAATCCAAATGCCCATCTGAAATAGGTAGGTACCTATAATCAGTGGTTGAATTGGAAAAAAAAATAAAGGTGGACTCTAAATGTAGCTGAACAATTAGCGTTCCAAAGCAAATTAATCTAAAAAAAACCGTGGGGGTCTTTGTCCCCCCACCACCTAAATGCATCTACAATTTAAATAATTAAATATATCTAATGATTAACACAGATATCTATAACAAATAATAAACAATACTAATAGGTATTTATTTGTATTAATTCTATCAACACAGCAACACGTCTAGCAAATTTAAAATCTAAAATGTAAATATATAGCCACATGATAAAATTAATTAATCAATTAACTTTCAATTTAAAATAATTCATGTATTTTACTGTTGCCTACAAAAAGTAAATATTAAATTTATAGATTATAAATGTTACTCTTTAATTAGTATATTAATTTTTTTTTGTCAATATTAATTTTAATATTTGAAGTTTAATATTAGTCAAATAATTTATTTCATCCCGTCACATTATTTTTAGGACTAAGATTTGCTGAGAGTTAAATAATAATTATTTTTATCATAGTTATGTATATGTATTGCTTTAAAATGTATGACCAAAAAAATTTAAGGAACTTTTAACTGTATTTATTAACTTTTTTTTTAGGTAGGTACTAGGTACTTAAGTAAAAAGGGCTAATAACTTTTTTTTGGAAAATCAAGTTTTTTTTATAAATTTTATCAAATTACAAAAAAATAAAAATTGCCGGGACTGACGTTCATTGATAATCAGATTGTACATCAGTTTTTCTAATAAATTTTATTTCTACTTTTTTTTTTTTTTAAGGCGGGATTTATGGGGGTGGATTATCAAAAAAAAATAAAAGTACACCGGTAACAGGAATCTGCGCACGTCTATGATTTATTATTAAATTAAAGTGTTTTAATTACCTTGGTTATTGTTTTTCTTTTTATTGAAAAAGTCCGATATGGACAATTTTTGACGTTTATTCATGTTTATTTGTTTATTGCTGACGTGACATGTAGGACTGTAGGAGTGCGGTTGAGGTGTTTACTATTTTCAACAAAATTACAATTTATAAATTACATACGCGAGTACGCGACAAGCTAACATAATACTGATTACTCATTCGTGGCGCACCTCGTTTCCAAATAAAATATAAATAATATTTAATTTTCCTTGAAAAGGATCACCATTTGTTAATCGTCGATAACTAAAACAACGGACGGATTCTCAAAATACGGAGTCAATATATTATTATTGTCAATGGTTTACTAAGGATCGTTATATCGGTACACCCAGGGAAGTTTTCGTAATAATTATATTTTTAGCAATTTAGCAGCTTATACCACGAATACGCAGTGGAAACACTTGAAACGTGTTACATAAATTATATAACATTATTATATATTTTATTATTGCGTTCCTAGTATACATATGTGCTAATAATAATGAACAGATTACGAACTAATACCAAAAATTAAATAAAATATTAATCGTTTCCAATTTTTTTTCATATTTATTTAATTTTTCTTAGAAACAAATTCATATTCATGTAATTGTTGAAGGACGCTGCGTCCCCTGCGTTCCTTGATGAATTAAATTAAGGGGTACGCTATAATATGAAGAAAAATGAAGAGTAGCTCAGACCCTCTGCGTCCCCCCCCCAATTCAACCACTGCCTATAATAATACATAATCTATATGGGCATCGGTTGGTGTGTATAATATATATATAGTATATCAATTTAATAATACCATACTGTTTTTAATTAATTATATTATAATTATATTATATATAAATTGAGTAATTTTCCCTCAGAAATGTGTGAATGTGTAGAATATGCATGAAATATGCACAAAATAACGAAATATGCAATTCTTTTTTTAAAAATGTATAAAATATGCAAAAATAATTTAATATTTCAAGTATGGGGCTTATGAGTCATACTTATACCTTGGTTTGCTTTAAAATAGAGACTCAGAAAAAAACATGCAAATCCTATAACTTTTTTGCTCTAGTGATGACCAAAAATTGGTTTGTTAAATATTAATAAAAGAAAACCAAAAAAAAAACATAAATAAACAACAATAATATTATAGGTATAACCTACAGGATTGTTTAGGCATTAAACCGATAAATCAAAAAAGTTATGATTAATGAAAGAAATCATTTCATTACATAATTATGAATATACTTTCTTTTTACTATTTTTCATTTATTTATATATATTTTATCTACACCAGCTAAGCAATCAGCCTCCGTGGCGCAATGGTTAGCGCGTTCGGCTGTTAACCGAAAGGTTGGTGGTTCGAGCCCACCCGGGGGCGAATAATTTTGCAAAATTTTTTTTTCATTTCAAAGTTTACTTTTATCACTCACATTTAACAAAAGTAATTAATTAATAATTCAAAAATAACATTTCATTAACTTGAGACTAAACAATATATTTTATATAATATATAATAAAAAAGTTTTATAAAAAAAATTTTTCATTATTATAAATAGTTCAATTTTTAACCAATGTTAAATTTCACCATCATAAACTATCATTAGTTTTGAGAGACCATTTTCGTTGAGTTTGACGTATAAAACAGGCATTTCGTCGGTAGTCCATGTCTTTAACCGTCAAACAAGTTAGCCTTATTGTAAAAAATATAATAGTAAAAGTCCTAAATGGTTCTTCTTCTAGTGACCACGATAACGAATACGTAAAAAAATTACCGACATTTATATACCTCAGGTCTTACTTTCTATTTACATGGTAATTTTACCTTCAAACAACTGACTACACTAATGAGCAGGATTCGGGACTTATAGCACTAAAAAGCACTAAAATATGCGCCTGTATATAATCCGATAAACTTAAAAATATGCACTAAAAATGCAAAAATGAAAAAAAGCGCTTAAAAAACCATTAACAAAATGGATTTATTTGATATAAATATAAAAAAAAATGTAATTTAAGTATAATTATTAATTAATAAATTTAAAAAAATAAAATAAAATCTTTAAAAATTGGTTTTAAAATTTCTGAAAAAAATACACACTCATATATATATATATATATTATAATATAGGTAAATACAGGGCTGGCCTTAGCTCTTTCAGCGCTCGGTGCAAGAATTATTTTGGCAATCTTAAATGACTTAAACATATAACTAAAACAGGTTAGGTAACTAGAGGTGCCTCATTATATATACCTGTATTACGAGCCACGTTCATAATCATAAATGCTCAAAATAATTTTTTAAACGTGCATGTTTGCCACATATTTGTAAATCATTCAGATAACAAACATGATAATAATTGAAATAATTTAATGATAGTTTATAAAACTGTAATTGTAAGAGTAGCCTAACCTTGCATGCAGTGCCGCAACTACAGATTATGGGATTGGTATGCAAATCTGAATTTGGGGCCTAATTTTTTTTCAAAAAAAAATTTTCCTACTATAAATAAAATATGTTAACCGGTATTTATATTATGAAAGGTAGTCTAGTGGATCTTTAATTTTAAATGACCTGCATTAATGTAGACCCGCATTATTTTTTGCTATTTCTGTTCTAAGAATTAATATTACCATAGGATTATAAATACTTTAGCAATATAATAGTATTTATAATCAATGGTATTATATTTGGTCATTGGCAACTAGTTAGTAATTGAGTATGTTATTTGATTATAAATATTTAATAATATGATAAATCCATTTTTTACATTTATTAATTTACTTCAGTTAAAATGTCTATAATAATACATCGTGTTTTATCGTGTTTCGGGGCCTATAACGGTTTGGGGATCAATGTGCAATGCACACCTTGCTCACCCGATAATTGCGGCACTGCTTGCATGTCGATAGAATAATAAATAATTATAATTATAATAGAAATCAAATTTATATTGAATCATATTGTGACATTTTTTTCTATCTATAGTAGATGATTTGTGTCGCTAACGGTTGATGAAATTTAATTTTAACTTTGACGCCTCTCACGTGCCCTTCTGATTTTGGCGCCCTGTTCCGTCGCACGTTCAGATCGTATTTAAAGCCGGCCCTGGGTAAATATTTACTAAAAATGTATTAATAAAATACCTTTATGATTTCATTAAACTATGGAGATGTTTTCGAACTGGAAGGCTCTTCTATTGTCGACTAGAATACACTTATATGCCAAAAGTTAACGTTCCACGTCAACCGAAATAATGGAAGCAAACTTGAAAAATACTAAATCATTACTTGTTAGATTTTCTGCTATTAAATTAAGGTTCATGGACACTTCTCCAGTGATAATTTTAGATATTTATTTTAAGTCCTGGTTTTTTTATTATTACGTTTGCAAATTGTTTGACACTTCAATTCCATATGGTCCGTGTAAATTATGATAATATTTATAAAAACACCTTACTAGTTATTTTATATATTGGTGACCCTAAAAAGATTGCTGGCGATCCCCACTTTGAGAATCGCTGTTATATAGTAATATATTTATTTTATGAACAGTAAGATAAATCAAACACTAACATAATAATAGTTAAAATTAAATATGTACCAATATAATTAAACACAAAATATAAATGTTATTGTTAATTAAAGTTTATAATTTTTATACTATAAAATATTATTAAAATAAAATACTAGTCATGTTGTATATTTTTTGTATGTAGTGATATCCAAAGAAAAGTATCAAAAGTATTATTAGTATATAGCCTTATTAATGTTAAAGACATGCGTTAAAGAATTATAATCACAAACTGTTTTATAATATTTTAACTCTCAGCATAAAAGACCATTAAAGTACAATTAAATGGTTTGCAGTGAATTGGTCACGAACAATTGATCACCGGTGAATTGATCGAGGGTACAATTGGCCTCCTTAAAAATTGATTGCCGAACAAGAATTATTTTAAATATTTTTTTAGTTATATTATACTACAGAAATAACGCAAAAAAAAAATTACACGAATATTAAAATGTTATTATTGCTATTCCACTATAAAATTATAATATGTTTTTGTTTTATGTTATTTTTGCTCATTGTAAAATATTATTTAGATTCTATAATAAAAAAATAAATATTTTAAACTATAAGTTATAACTAAAAAAAAATAATTTTAAATTAAAAATTATTAATACAGTAAGTCACTCGATAATTCGAAAAAACTCCATAAATCAAACTAAACGCTTAGTCCCCTGAGAAAACCTCTATAATTAGAAAAAAAACACATGTATTCCAGTCCCCTCTATAATTCGAAATGTCTGTTAGTGGGACTTACTCTACAATTCGAATTTTTTTTCCAGAACCTCTATAATTCGAATTTGCTTTAACGTGGTTATACGTATGTTCATATGTATAAAGTATATTTATATGTACATCCAGAGGCGACGTAATGGCAGATTTTTGAGTCCCTGGACTCAAGTCAGTGGGTGGGTAAGTGGGTGGGTATTGACCATTGGGTATCGAGTGGGTATATGTAGCATGTAGAACGAATAGTGGAGGAGCTCTTTTTACAAGCTACCCTTAAATTTCTTTTTAGGTGGGTGGGTGGGTGGTCGGGCAAAATCCTAACAGGACTCATGAAGTAAGATATTTCGCGCCGCCACTATGTACATCTATTTGACGTACTCGCAATGAAATTAATAACGACAGCAATTAAATATTATCGTAGTTTTATCGTACCTTACCTACCTAATCTAGACTTTAATCGTATCATTTTACCATTTTTATGTCAGGATTGCGAACATTTTTCGAGGTATTCTGAAATAGACAAAAAAGGATACGATACAATTTTCAATGCAATCAGTAAGTTAGATAACGTTATAGTCTAGATTGTAGCCAACAATTTAACACAAAAAAAAAGAACAGATTTCTTTAAATGTAAAATATAATAATATAAAAAATAAATGTCACTTAATAAATGTAAAATATAATACATAATATGTATAATAAATAAATGTCAATTAATAAATGTAATATATACATATAATTTTTCATCTCTCTTTAGTTCGAATTAATTTTTTTCTTTCGATTATTCGAACACTCGGTAAATCGAAAACCTCTATAAATCGAATTTTTAGCTCAGTCCCCTGAATTTCGAATTATCGAATGACTACTGTAATACATTTACAAAAGTATATATTATATATTATATACACGAGTATAATATATTTGTAGTTGAAAATTATGGACTATTCCCTGTAAAAGTCTATTTTACTTCTATTATTATAGTCACATATTTTTGCAATTCTTTCTGCATAATCTTTGTACTTGCGTTTAACACTTATTGTATTTTTCGCTACTAATTGTTCCATTTGTAATCTTATAAGACTCTCTTCTTTTTTAAACGTGTCTATACATTTCCATATTGTTGTATGGGATGCGTTCAAAGTTGACGCAAAGACATTAGGCCATCCTTCAACAGAATTGTTAATCTGAGGAATATTTTCAAAAATATACTTAAAACAATTCCATAGCGATCTAGGAAATACTGCTGGTCTCCTTCGATTTCTTCGATCAAAACACCCAATCCGTGTCTTCAAAATAATTTGTCAAGGGTGTTAACATTTCTTCGTTTTGCAAATAAAATTCTGAATCTAATAGTTCATTTTCTACGTCGTTTTCAGGTACAAAACTAAGTGCTGCCATCATTCGAACTTGTAAAGCAAATATTGAATTATCGGTATACCTTTGTTGGAACCCTAAGTTTTGCATGTGCCTCCAAATATTTCGCGATACATGAAAAAAACACCCACGAACTGATGTATTGTTAAAAACATGATGAATAGTATAAATCGCAGCTTTTTCAAAGTCAACCATAATTGTCTTAGAATTTAATGACTCGTTTAAATTTTTTAACGCTTTACAAAAATTAACATATCTATGTATTTTCCGTTTTATTAGGTAATAATATAAAAACTGATGGAAAAAACATTATTAAATTGAATTTCGGGAATAGTGTAAATTTGAGAAAATAAATTTGATGACGTAGAAAAAGTGCCATTGCATACCAGTGTTCACAATTTTGCTTAAGTTGTAGATTTTTTTTGAGTAGAGAAAATTAAAATTCTATTTTCTCCAGGACCACTATCAAATAATAAATAAGGTTTACCATGTAGTTTTATAATCTTCCAGAATGACCAATTCTATTAAAGTTTTTGGGTTTGATGGTGCAGCTTGTACTTTTTGTCGAATAAGTCGTATTGTCCTCTTTAAAACAGATACTGGTGGCATTTGTCCTGCAGCAGCACTTATCAACTAAACAATCAAAATATCAAAAAATTTGATTGACCATATAAAATTAATCTACGGGTGATTCCTTATTTTTTATAAATAAATTTAAATTTTAACTTACTGTAATTGAAGTAGAACTAATTACAGCACAAGTACTCAATTCTACATTTTGGATGGCAATATTTTTTATTAAATTAACAGCTTTAGCGGCTTCAATTTTTCCACAATTTGATACATGATTATGTGCAATTTCTTTAACTATGTGGTCATTTTTCGAATGAATACGTCCTTTGCACTTTAATTTTTTATATTAATGTGTAAACGTGACCGTTCCAAAGTAGTGACGTATTTACGGGTGGGGGCCAGGGGTACTGGACCGCCCCCAGAACCTCTCCAAAAAATAAAAAATTAACAAAAATTATTACATATTTGCAGAATTGGCTATGTTAAACATTTACAGGGAAAGTGGAAATTACTGCTGATGAAGTGATAGAAAAGTTGGTCAAAAAATCGAGGCAACTGGAATTTATTTTATAACAATACTTTATAATATAAAATGCTAAATACAATATATAGGTACATATATATAATATTACATAAAACTATACAATTATTACATTATGTATTTAGTTCAACTTCCTCCAAAAACTGCATAAAGACGTAACTATTACAATATAATATATAGTTTATATTAATTATGTATAAATTGTGGACCCCCCCCCCCAGAAAAAATTGAAAATACGCCACTGTTCCAAAGTAATTTATTTTTTCCTTTTTCACTGTATGAATTCCATTATTAAAAACCGTAATAAATATAATAAAATTAATAAAAATAATAAATTTGACACAAACGACACCGCACCAGCATGGACAAATACACTAAACGTATATAATTTAGAATAAAGATTGCGATAGTTTATCGCAGCTGCCGAGTGAGTCAGTTAATTGACAGAAATAAATTATTTATTATAAATTTTACAGCTACAGTTTATCTTTTATCATTTTCATATAATATAGTAGAATTTAGGAAGAATGTAGAAAGTTTTTCTGTGATATAGTATTATAACACAAAAATATTTAAAAATAATTTTTGTTAGGCGATCAATTATTATGACGACCAATTGTACCTGCGATCAATTCACCATCAAACTGGTGACGAATTCAACATCGAATTCAATTCGATCAATTATTCACGAACAATTCACCGGATACCCAATTAAATAATATTTTGATAATAAAATTTAATAAAAGATTTAACTTCAAAGTTTGTATATCAACTAAAATGTGAAGTTTATTTTAATTTTTTCATATAATACAATACTAAATAGAAAATACAATTTTTTTTATTTTTTAATGGAAAATATTTTATTATAAGAATTTATTTATTTTAATAATTATACTTAAATTAACTTAAATTGTATTTATAAACTAAAAATATGAAATTTTATTATTTTTGTTTGCATATGTTATAATGCATTAAATGCTTAAATATTTTAATTATTTACATTTGTATGTATATACTTAAATATTTTAAGCACATAAATTTTACTATGATAAAAAAAATTATAAATAAATATAATATTTCATAAAATCACTGTAGCTTTTCTAAATAATAATATTTGTAAATAATGACTTCTTTTAAACAATATAAATTGAACATATGCAGAATATATATAGTATAATATACAATATACAAAAACGTTTCTTCATATTAAAATATAAATACAAAATAAATAATAAATTTAATTAGTATAAATTATTTTATTATTATACATAAATATTTATTGTTGAATTATAAAAAAAAATCTTAATCTTAATTTTATTATAGTGCTAATTTCAAAAACCATGATACTATTGAACAATGTAAGTCAATAAGATAATATTTCTCAATAAAATTCAATGATTTGTTTCTTAATGCTTAATAAATCTTTGATAAAAATATTAATATTACTACTAACTGATATCATTAACAAAAAAAGGTTATATCTTAATTTTATCAGTCATATCTCATAATATAGGTTTGATATAATTACACAACTAATTGTTTCAAGCACCATGGTTTTAAAAAATTATAATTATTATAAAATTATTATAATTATTATTATAAATATTATTAATATTTTTATTTTTATTGATTTTACTATATTATACACCATTAAACATTTGTTAGTTTAACATTTTTATTTGATTAATAATCATTAAAAATATAATTAGATTCTATAATACTATCTATAATGCTAAATCATAATAAAATTATTGTTTTTTAATATATTTATTGTTTTATAATTAAGTTTTATTTAAAAAAAAAAAATATACTTTTTTTACATAAAAATGCATTACAAGTTATCATAAAATAACAAAATAATTCAGCGTAAAATTGAAACAATATTAGTAGTCGATTATGACATATTATATTATATTAAACATATAAATTATGTACATAAAAATAATATTTATTATATTGCTTATAAGTATTCAGTAAATTTAATATTTCATAAAAGTATAAAAATTTGATATTAGTCTTTTTCATAATAAATACTAATTAAGTTTAATACTTATTGTATAAATTATGTGATGAAATTGAATATAACTAGGTAATGAACATAAAATGAAAAAAAAAAAGATCATATACTTAAAAAATGCAAGTTAAAAAAATACTGCTTTAAATTACAACAAAAAATAATAAAGATGAAAAATGAATATCATGACAGCATCAAAATACATATTATAAATATCTTTTTTCTTTTTAAGAAACATAAAAATATGTTTAATTAATAAATATAAATAATATAAAATAACATTTAATAATCTCTATTGTTATGCTAAGTATTTGATATGGCAAAACTTATATAAAATATTGAATAATCAACACACTAAGCAGTCAGTAATAATTTTTAATACTCTCTTCTACATGTATGTGTACATTATAATATATAAAAAAAATACTTATATACATTTCACAAAATTTAAATCAAGAAATAATTTGATTTAATAATATGGTATACTAAAAAAGTAGTTAGAATGAAATGAATCAAATTGGGTTTTATACCTTGTGTTAGTATCATGAGCCATAGAATGACATTCAAGATAATTTTTGCCAAATACCATAGCCATATTTATGTTAAAGGCACACATTGTAGTATATGGATTATATATTGTTGTAAAACGTTTTATCTCCCGGCATAATTGTTCAGTAGGGTGATAACAGTACAAGGCAATCATATACCGAGCGCTGTATGCTGATAAACAAAAAATTAAATTAAATCAAATGTTTTTTATTTGAATAAAAAAACAACATACCAAGTAAATATACATAATCAAGGTAAACAACAGCACTAATGATAGTTGCTTTTAAATTCATTGAGCAACTTTCCCACTTTACATTTTCTGAATTACATTTATCTGGACACATACCATACCACACGGGATTATGATCTTTAGTTATCACCACCAACTGTTTCTTATAATTCAAACAAATGTAATATTTTCTATCAACATTTTTGGTAAAATTATTACATCGATAGCTTTCAACTCGAACAAGTGTATCCATTTCTAAACCTAGTACAAACAAATAATTTAGATTAAAATTGAAATTTTTTTTTTATATTTAATATAACATTATATAAATTTAAATTTATAATTTACTTTTATGTAGTAAAAACTTTTCTATTAATTCATTAGGACATCGATGATTTGAATGACCTCCAATCAAATACAATGCATTACCACAAAAATGTCCAACACCATGGCGCCTTTTAGATGAAACAAATCTGTAAAAAAATTAGTGTTCAATTATTATGAATGGAAAAATTCAAAACTTGTTTTTACCCATCTAACTTTTTCCACTGTTTAGATAATAAATTGTACTTCCAACCTGATCTATTCCATGTATCTCTCAAATACCCAATTTCTCCAGCCAATACAAAAATGTCCATCTCTATAAGCATAAATGTAACTATTATTAATACTAAATATATATTTAAAATAAAAAATATCACATTATTACCATGTACAATCACATGATATCCAGTTGTATAGAGAGGCAATGGATCCAATCTAAGAAACTTAGTGAACTTCAGGGACACCCAATCCCAACGATAAATAAATGCATAGCCATCTTCTTCATTTTTTATAGCACATAAAACATGTGGAACACATCTTGGTGGTTTAATTAATAAATTCAATGATGTTTCATGTCCCCTTTTATAATTTATGTAGTGTCTAATAGTGTTTATTAAATTAAAATGATTAGTTTTTGTAATACTATAATTCAACTGCACCATATCCATAGCATTAAAATCTACACAATCAACAGCTATTTCATACCCAATATTATAATTATTAGTCTTTGAACACCACTCAATAATCAAATCAAATATATCTATTTCATTATCTATATTTAAACCATTATCTTTTAATAACTGTTGTAAATCTTCTTCATTTAATTCAAAAAAACTATTTTTATTCAGAACCAACAATTTTTTGAAATTATAGAGAATAAACACACGAGCTTTTTCATATAGTTCTTGTAATCCAAGTGTAGAAGCAAGAGAAAATATAGGTACTGCATGAACAGAAAACAAATATTTTTCCGTGATGACTTCAATTGATTTTTGTATGATATCCGTAAACTGAAGAAGCTGTGATGTTTCCAATATATTGAGTAAGTTTTCTAGGCCATCATAAACAATACGATTATGTTTCAAACTCTCAATAACACTCATAAAACCTTTATTGTTTATGTCCTAAAATTATAAAAATTTATTATTGCTTACTCTAGAAAAAAAAAACATTTTTTTAATGATAAAAATTAACTAAAATTAATTACAAAATCTAATAACATGTATTTATAATTATATTTACTCATACTTTCAATGTTATTTGATTTCCAGAATGAGATTCCATAAAATTTCCACAAAACATAGCTTCAAAATATGCACTATGCTTAATTAAATACATCTTACTAAATTCAGCCTTTTCACCATTATCAAAAAGTATTGTAACACATGGTTCATCTGTTTTTTCCATTTCTATATAAATTAAATAAACCTAAAACATGTTACCAAATAACAATAATTACTTTTCAATATTTCTTTTAAAAAATGCCATAATCTTTTTAAAATCAATTATACTATTATTTTTAAAGTTATCATAATTCTGTAATTATTTAAAATTTTTATTATATTTCATAAAGAAAAGTACACACAATCATACCTTTCCAACTCATATCTTTGGAAGATATTAATATATTTTTTATATACAATTATAACATTTAAACAATATACATATATATATATATATATATATAGTCATACAATTCCATTATCATTAGTAGATACCTTTAAAACAGTACATCATTCAAGAAGTAGTATCATGAAGTTTAGTTAATTCACATTTATTTACAAAAATGTAAATTATTCACATTTAGGATGTCCACAGACAAGTTATCGTTGATGACAATGTTAGGACCAACTAGGATGTAATGCAATTTTATGCCCATATTCCACAAAAATTAATTATTATAATCATAGAGATAATAATAATATACAATTCTTAGCCCTATTTCATGGTAAAAATATGAACTTATTTTACATAATGAACACATGTCAACAAATAACTAAGCAAAATTAAGATTAAGTATGTTAAATATTTAGTTTTAATAAAATAGAAACTATATACAACAGTATTGACAAAGGTTTATTAACTAAACTGCATTCTGTAATACAAACAACACATATTAAGGAGCGAGATACACTATCAGCAGGGTCGTCTCGAGGAGGGGGGGTTGTAGGGGTTGGTTCATCCCCCTCACGGCGTCTAGGTTGGGCCCAGTTGTCACAATGCTTTATCTATACATTGAGACGGAAATTTAATAATATTTTAAGTATTTTAATATTTAGCTATAAATAGTATTTATATTACACAATAAAATTACGAATTCAAGTATTATCCTATGAAAAATTTTTATTTTGTTTACAATTTGATAAGAATATCATAATAACTATAATATAATTATTACTATAGTATTAACTAATAAGTAAAATAAGAAAGAAAAAAAATTACTATGGAACATTATCGTAATAATACATTTAAACTTAATATATTTTTAGAACATAGTTGCAAGATACAGCATAGTTGCATAGATGCAAGCACAACTATTGCAAATATGATTGGTACTTTAGAAAATCTCTATGTATTTTTTCTGCAAATAATAAGAGGTATGGTATAACATAAAATTATTTGAAATCTAAAATGTGTTGCAGCTAAAAAATTGATCAAGAACACAGTGGACAGCAAGATCAGAAAGTATCAAAACTGTATGGGGCTCATTAGAAGCAATAATTAAAAATCTTGATGAAATATGTCCCGATAATAGACATTTTGGAACAAGATCCAAAGCACTGGGCCTTTAAAAATAATTACTTTCATTTGATTTTATTGTTTCTATAATTTTTATGAAAAATATTATGTACAAATTAAAATGTAATTTTACAACATAATTAAAAATAATATTTTGATATCTATAGGTCCTACTATTTTTATTTGATACCAAAGTGAATAATAACTATTTTTGAAATTTATAAAACTAAAAAAAATGTGTTTTAAACGATATGAAAAAACATTATATAAGGAAGTATATTATAACATGAAAATATTTAAACGAAGCAAGAATATTTTTAGGACCACAATTTGGCAATTAGTTAGTCTACAACCTCTCCCAAAGTTTTTTTTTTCGAGACGGCCCTGACTATCAGATATGACCATTGTAAGATATCAGAGAATCCTAAACACAACAAAATCAGATGAAATTTAGTCTGATCATAGCATCTTCATACCAGTTTATTTTAAAAATTATTATATTATATTTTAATAATTATTAGAATTATTATACAATCAAATTGTAATGACTTTGGTTAAATTGTTTTATTTGAAAAATATTTTCTCCTAAATTTTTAAAAATCGCCTTGCGAGACCCAGGCACGACACTAATATATAAATTATATAAATCGCCGACTTTTAATTTGATACATTTGTGTTTCTTATTTTATATTACCTATATTCCTAATTCATTTAAGTCTTTGCTCTTAAGATGGAAAATAAAAATTGAGTAACTTCATTAATTCAAAGATAAATAAACAATAATAAAATTGAAAAACATAATAATATTCACATAAATAAAATAATTTAAGTGCTAAATAACAAATGTTTATTTTTGAAGAATATATACTTACATGAAAAAATCAGTAGGTTTTATAAATATTAAAGCTTGATAGTTGATCAATTAATTTCAAAACAAAAACACTTTTCATAAGGTATTATACGTTTAAGTTTTCAGATTCGTGTGCTTCAGCGAACAGCGAGAAATCGAAATGTTAGATTTGACATTTGCCGTATTTTCATTTAAGAAATACAATTTTTTCAAACAATACAATTTACACAGATTTAAGCGGTAATTGGCACACGCCACAATATATAAGATTACGAATTACGACTGCATAAACTATATGTGTTGTTGAAAACAGTAAACATTAACAATGCTGTTTATCTGTGGTGACAGATTATTGTTTCGATAGTCTTATCAATGGATATAATAATCAGACAATAATATAAATATATTTATATATATTAATATATCAGACATATTATACGTGATAAATTAATCGACGATAACTGATAAAACGGCGTCAAACTGCATTACTATAATCACAGATTATATGAATATTATTATTATATTATATTCATATAATCTGTGCTATAATAGAAATTAAAATCTATGCTTGTATTTTTTCAGTTCTTGATCCGATGTATCTATATATATATTTATAAATATATGTATACACATGATTGATCAAATTCGGTTAAATATTAATTCATAGCTAAAGGTTTGTGATACTCCTAATATTAATTATTAGTTAAATCATCGATTTTTTATTTTTTTATTTTTTTTTTTTTGATTCGTGTACGTTGATTATGTTCTTAACAAGTAAGAATGGAATATGAGTTAATCTTTATTAGAAAATCAGAATCAATAGACTCATAAATATCAAATAACTAAATCAGTGTAATTACCTAAATGATATTGGTGAGTTTATTGTTTGAGTGTATTGTAAAAACAAATGTAGTATTATAAAATTATTTTACCAAGTTTTTCTAATGAAAAACTATAACCCAATTTTCAATTATATCTTATAACTGATTTGATTTACTTCTCTAATCTTTGATTTTTTCCCAATTATTTTAGGTCAGCCACCTTTATCCTAAACTTTCACTCGTCTCGATTTTCTACATCCCTTACTCATACACCAACAGCCCTCTTATCATTCTCAATTTTTTTCAGGCCCGTAGCCACATTAAATCATCAGGTAAAGCTAACCAAATTTTATGGGGTAAGGCATTAGAAAGTAGCACAGTATAGCAGGACTTATTCTAAGGATTTTTACCTACTGCCCAAACACATCGAAAAGTTTGTTTTATGAAATTTATTTAGATTATAATATTTAACCCCCCCCCCTAAATAAATTGTATATTGATATTTTAGAATTTTGACTATCGTGTGATAAAATTAAAAAAAACGAATCTTTTCAGTTATACGTAAACCACTATTTAAATTTAAATTTCATAGATTAATCAAACATCGAAGTAGCAAAGATTGTAAACTTATATAATTATTACTTATTAAGTACTAGATTGTGTTTATAGATTACACAGATTTCAAATACTCAGTAGAAATTCAATCAATATATAAGGAAAATTATATTTTTGTAAAGTGCCCATATTCATAAAGTCAACTGCCCTTTTGATTTTTTCTACTACCCAATTTGGGTCCTACTGCCCGTTAGAATAAGATCTGCATAACATAACATAGTACATAACATAACACTACATCATACATATTCACATATACGGGCCTGATTTTTTCCAATTATCTCTTTTCTGGTCTTCATTTTCCTCTTCAACGTTAATTTTCATAACTACTTTCTGCTTTTATTTCCTCTCATCTCATCACATGCCCAAATCATTTCAGTCTATTTTCTCTCATCTTGTCGACTATATAAGCTATACCAATACTACCACTCACATGTTCGTTCCTTATTCTATGTTCTTTTGTCAATCCACTCATTCATCTAAGCATTCTCATTTCTTCTCTCTGTTCTTTTTTCTTATCAACCACCCAACACTTCAAACCGTAGAGCATAGTTGGTCTCACTATACTCCTGTAACATTTTTCTTTCAGCCTCATTGGAATTTTATTTGATTTACTAATTATTTAAATAATAAAATAATAAAAACTAAATTTAAATATAAAATTAGTACATATTTAATACATGCTAATTTAATATATTAATAAATAAACAAATTGGTTATGTATAGAAATTAATTTATTAAATTTCAGAATGAACTTTAGAATCTAGTTTTAATGACTTTCTATATACACAACGATGAATTTTTAATCTGAAACCGGTCATAATTTACAAATTAATTCTCAAAGGAATAATAAATACTTATTATCATTCTGAATTGTAGAATTATTTATGTATATTAAATTATAACTTTTTCAAATGATTAGCAAGGTTAAATTTTTTTGTTATATAAAATAATATAAAGAATTCAAAAGTTACATTTTACTTTGTAGGAATTTATATACATGTTCTTGTTCAATATATTTTTAATTGATACAGAGGAAATAAAAAAATAAACATAATTTTTAATTATAACTACTAAAAATATCAAATTTACTTAATTGCTAATATTTAATTCTGCATTATAAATACTTGCAAGTTAAAAATGTATATATATATATTACCGGAAAAGATGACAATCAGTCTGTGTTGAGAATGACTAGTCAATAACGATAATGACTGATTTAGTAAGGAATTAATGTCAATACCTAGTCATTGATAACAATTCCTAATAAAAGAAAGCATTGATTAAAACATTAAAAATTAATTTAATATATTTTAATACTTATTAGCTATTTAGGATAAATCATAATCTTAATCTTTATTGTTATGTGGTAAATCACTATGACACTTGGAATTATATAATTTAATACAGCGGTATCCAAACTGTGCTCCGCGAAGCCTTTGGTGCTCCGCAATGGTTTACCTAGGGCTCCGTTTGTAACACCACAAAAAATTTAAAAAAATGTTCGTCATTTAAAATTAATATATATTTCATGAAGACTTGAATGTTCCATAATCAGATAGATCATCGCTAAAGCGGTGTTGATATTTGTTTGAATGCGAATTTATAACATTGCCTAATATAATACGAAAATGTTGATAAAACTACGAAATATCCTACAATGACTAGGATATACTGACAATTCCTGAATTTTCATCTTTTCCGGTAACATATATATAAATGAACTTTATAATTTATGATTAGACAAAAGTATTGTATCATTGATTTTATAATAAATATTATAAAATCAATGTAAGTGCTATTTATACTAGGTAATATTTAAAAATATCAAATTTACTAAATTTCCAGTGTTTACTTCTGCATTATAAATACTTGCAATGCTAGAATCTATTTTATTAAGAATAAAACACAAAATGTATATGTATATTAAATAATAAATATCAACTTACGTGAATGATTTGTTTTAAGCTGAATGTGCTCTAAAACTATAGCAAATGATAACAAAATAATTAATAAATTAAATACACTTTTTTTGTTCACTTCTATTTTTAATTTAAAATCTTCATTTTATATAAAGTTTGTTGTTGTTGCTTTAACACAAATTAAAATAATCAGTGAATATTTTATTAATGATTAGTATAAAAAGTTTAATGAAACAACATAATGCTTTATAATTATGTATAGAGTGATAAAAATATAATTTTATTAAAAAAAAATTTAAATAATACACAACAGTTTATTGAGTTATATTATCTTTGTTCACAAAACTGTAAAATGCATTTTTTTATTTTTTTTATAAATATTTTTATGGATTTTTTAATACTAACACTAAGAAAATTACATTTAGTAAGCTATAAAAAATAAATGTTCTAATACCCTCATAAATTAAAACAAATGCTTTTACTGACTAAAATTATGATTTTTTAATTTTGTTTCTTATCTTATTCAAATGAAAAATACATTTTTTTGTCTTAATGTATATTTCATCACAAATTATTTTCATAATAAAATGGATAATCATGAAGTAACTAAATAAAAATAATAATATTAATATTTAAGTATAAAAAAATATAAGTTGTATTTAAACAAATATTTATTTTTGAAAAGCAAATAATGTATTAAATATGCACCATTTAATAACAAATTTATAAAACATAACAATACATACCTAATTATTAAAAATTGTGTTTTATTTATCAATATCATTATAATATGCTAGCTTAAAAATACTTGATGATAGGTACTTACAAATAAATTACTGGACAAATTTTTGATAAAACATTGCTAAAAGGCAACTGTAATGCCATAAAAAAAATGCTTTAAGTAAAGAACTAATAAAAGATGTATTTTTTATTATAATCAAAAATTGTAATAAATATAGAGATTATAACATTATAAAGAGTTATAACAGCTTCCGAGAATTATAAAAATGATATTTATATTACTTACTAAAAGCACTCAAGTATTTCATATTTCTTTGACTATAATCTAATTCACTATTAAATAATAAATAAAAATTATTTATGAATAGATTGTTTATGAAATTAAACTTTTTATCATATCAATAAACTTTAATGTATCTTGTGGTGCTTATACTATGAATTATAAATTTTTGTTTTTTTTTTTATTTATATAACTTTGAGCAGATGTCTCTACAAAAATAATTTTTCATTGCCAAAATTAACAAGTATAGATTTTAAGTTCATATTTATATCTAATTTGTAGCAACTAAAGCATCTAATTGTTTTTCAGCTTCAGCAAAAACTGCTTCAGCACTTTGTTCGGCTGAAATAATCACCACTTTTGATTTGTACGCTTCAATGATTGGATCGTTATTGGCATGAAATGTTTGCAGGCGCTTTTGAATTGTTTCCAAATTATCGTCTGACCGACCACTAGTCTCTGCTCGTTTCAGCAACCTTTGTACCATTGTCTCGTCTTTAGATTCTAAGTATAACACCATATCAACAGGTTTTATCTAAGAAAAAATAAAAGTAACAATTTTATTAAAAACCTTATAATGTTATAATCTTATAATTACTAATGAAATTTTTGGAAATTGAAAATAATTAAACAAAAAAATGTATAATACATTCTACAAAAGTTATGATTGAAAGTTATTTAAAAATAAAAGGAAACTTACAAACAAAAATGTACCACATGGAATTTTCAAAATGAAAATGTTTTAAAATTACTTACTGACACAAATTTAATTGAATGTAATTGTGTAAAAAAAATTTAGAAAATACAATTTTACAATATTATTTTTATATCAAAAAAATGTATTCTAGATTTGTTTCACTTAATTTATAATAAATCTTGGCTCGTAGATCATTTTTATAATTAACTTGTTTTTCAAGAACACATTAAGCATAGAATATTGGCTACTGTACAATTCACACCAACTCTAGGTCAATCCATAGTAAAATATAAAACCTAAAGTATATAAATTAGAAAAACCAAGTGTCTTACTAAGTCACTTGTGTAGGATTAAATTTAAAAGCAACAATAAATCATTCAATATTTTACAAAAATCGATAAACTTAATTTTGAAGTTGTAATTCATATTCTCTATTAAATACCCTTTACTAGGAATTATATGTTAAATGCTATTTATTAGCAAATATTATACTCTAAAAAAAATAGTTAAAATTATTAAAGAAAATATTGGAAAATTGTTATTTCAAAATGTTACTAATAACAAATTGAAATATTATTAATTTTATTACTCATTTAATTTTTTTTTTACTTGTCTCTCTGTTTAAATTCTACCAAAATAATATAATCTAACATAATGATTTAATTTCTTTAAAAAAAAAAAACCAAATAATTAAAATTAAAGTATCTAAACTTAGTTATCAACAACATTTATACATTTGTAATAAAAATTTTTAATTTTGCTACTTAGTATATATAATCAAACATTTTTACACATAAGAAATATGGTGTGCTTACTTAAAAGTATTAATTAATTTAAATAATTGTTATTAAATTAATTGCTCTATTATTTACCTAATTTATAATTAACAAAAAAAAAACTAGATAAATTTGACTTCATGCTGATAAATATATTAAAACAAGTAAATATATTAATAAATATACTATCTTTATATAATACTTATATACTTATAATATAATATAAGTAATATAATACTTATAATACTTATAATATAAGTATTATATAATACTTATATGTCACCTTTAAAGTGTATATTACACGAATATGTACTTTTAAAGCATTTTTTTAGATCACTCAAAATAATATGTACATTACATTGAAATTTAAACTCTTGTAATCAAGATTTTCATTAGATTTTAAAATTTGTTTCAAAGCAATTATATTCATTCTGTATATTTAAGGATATTGTTAAAAAATATCCAGATAATCAATCACTAAAGTAAATTGTAAGCGTTTTCCTAATTATAATAATATTATCTAACTATGTTTTAATGGAGTTTAAATACTTATCCGAATCAGTTCAATACTTCAATTTAATAAAAATATAAAATAAATACGAATATTTTTGACAAATTACTATTGTCAGTATGTAAATAGTTTAAAGTAAAAATAAAGCAAATTTACCGCTATTTCGAACTCCTCTCCTTGTTTTTTTTCACGTGGATAACCATCGATTAAAAATCCTTTGGATGTTGCTACTTTACTTTTTATCTTCTCATTGAGCAATTCCATCACAACAGACTAAAAGAAATATGTACCCATATATATTCATAGAATAGCTATACTATATGAATATACTTCAAAAATTTACCGTAGGAACAAGAGCTCCTTCTTTCATAATTTTTACTAATTCTTGACCACGTTCTGATCCGGTGTTTACTTCATCTCTTAGCAAATCGCCAGTTGAAATGTGAGTAAACCCGTATTTGGTTACAATTTTGTCGCATAAGGTACCTTTTCCACTGCCCGGGCCTCCTATTTAAATTAATTTTGAATATTTTAAACAGTTACAAATTAAATTACTCATTATTTTTGTGTTTTACCTAGAATCCAAATAGTTGGTAAATTGATTTCACACATCTTCGTTTAAATTGTCTATGCCTATTGAAAAATATGGATTAAAAATATATTTCTAGTTCTAAAACATTTAATTTGTGTGTGAATTATGTTATATAACAATAAATATTTAAACAAAAGACGAACTCAATTTATAATTTAAACTGTATAAATTTATCATGAACAATAATATACGATACAAACTACGAATAAAAGTTATTAGTAAAAAAAGGATGGGTAATACTGAAGGTCATATCATTAGGTACTAACATCAACAAAAAAATTACCGCTATAATGTATAATATTCTACAGTTAATGATGGCAAAGGTAATTTAATTTAATTTAAAAAATAAGTTAATTTGTATGTATTTTTTTAATTTTTCTGGTGAGATGTCGACAAATTGGAAATTGGAAATTGGAAATTTGTATATTGATTTTAAAATAAATAATACAAAAATATAGTTTTTTTTTAAAAAAAAATGCGCTATAAAATAAATATAAAAGCTTTTTTTAATTTGAAACTTGAATTTAAAGTAAATCTTCAAAACCTTTCTAAAATCTATACTTTAAATGTTTTTTAATAATAATATGAAAGCATATTTTCTAATAACCTATAATCGTTATATTATAACCTATTACTTAAAGAGTATTTAAATAATATTTAACTATACATTTTACAACTTGAAAATGTGAATAATTGGCATAGCTCTTCTAATGTTTTAACAATAAATAAATTACAATATAATTCAGCTTTATCAGGGAAACAAAATGAAATCACTTAATTTAAATATTTAAATCGCCAGTGTTCGTGAATTCGTAACAAATAAACGCTTTTTTAATACTAAAAAGCTTAGATAAAAATAAAAAAAATGAAATATAACCTACAAGACCTAAAATGATTAGGATTTTCGGTTGTTAAGGAATTTAACACAGCATGTATCCGTTGTCAAGTGTATTAAAACGTCAAGGACAAATGTGAATTAAATCAATAAACACAAGCTGATATACCAGAAACACGAGACAAAATTAAATAATTATAACGGATAGACTACAATTAGTTTACAGTTTTATTAATTTAACATAATATATAAGTTTTGGGTATACAAAATTACATAATTTTACTATGCGTACATGGTAAATAAATAATTATAAGAAAATCGGTAATTAAGAGTTGTACACTAACGCATGAATAACATAGGGTTAACAAATCATTAAATACTTGCTCGAGAATAAAAAAGAAAAACGAGCATCGTTATAAATTTTTATTTTAAATTCATTCCTGTTACAGCTTTAACTGGAAACGTTTATACTGTTAATATGATCAACAACGGTAACGACGCTTCAATATTTCAATACGGACTAGAAAATTTCTAAATTTTCTGTGTATTCACTTTCATACATGTGCACATATATCAATAAAAATTACGAATTATTGCTGTATAACGACATTGATGAGTGATTTTTCAATGATTTATCTGCCGCTGTATAATATTTCGAGGAAATTAAAAATGTGCGAGTGCAATAATTAATAACATGGTGCTGTGAAAATCGCCATAGTCTAGCAACAGCGGTTGTAAAAAACAAAAAAAGCAAAAACATATTAAATAAACAGCAAAAAAAAAAACGAAACGAAACGAAAAATAAACAGGTAACCGAGCTGAAAGGGGCCGAGAGAGATACGGGAGATTATATCGTCATACTCACCGTGAAACCACACGGGTAGGTAAAAAGAAGTGTGCTGTTGCAGCGGAGTACAGTGAAACGCTAACGCTACTACAAGAGTGTCGCACGCGGCCAAAGGTTTTGGACTATTAGTTTGGGTGGTAGCGACGCTGATGACGGCAGCGGCTACGGCGGCAGCGATAATCTCGATAATCGAGTGGGCGGTGGGGTGAAGAAACTTTTTATTTTATTTTTTTTTATTTTTTTTTTTTGGCAATCGACTTCGAAAAATGAATTTGTTGGCCTCGGCGAACGGTCATTTCGGCGGTGGAATACTAACCGTCATCACAGTATTGCAGGTCGTAGATACCAGACCAAGGTCGGCTTTTCTATTTTTAAGTATCGACCACGGCGGTAGTTATTATTATTATTATTATAACACCTATGTACTTTATAAATATATCTATATAATGTTATGTATACAATATACGAGTACATTTGGTGAGTTTGTTTTGAAAATAACCTAAAGCGGAAAAAATACTATTATTACTTGATTAACTCAAACCGTTTGCCGTATTGTAAATGCTACGTGTCATCATTTTAGTCAAATGATTTGTAATTTATTTTATTTTACCATGGGAATATTTTTTTTTACAATGATTTTACATACTATCATGTACGTTGTCGCGGTACGTACACTTTTTATTTCCTAAGTCGTTCGTAGATATACAATATTATCATACGTAATTTATACTTTTATATATATATATATATATATATGTGTGTGTGTGTGTGTGTGTGTATGTGTATCATATAAATACGAAATAGTATTGATCGAGACCCGACGGTCTAGCGCGCTGTCTACAGCGCTGATTATACAAATAATCTCATTGTCCATCGAAATCCACGCCAGTGGCGCGTCGAACATAATTTATTAATCCTTGTGATCAATTAATAAATGATTGTCACAACTATTCATTACCTAACCAGATGCATACGTGATGTATTGTTACGTGGATCTAAAAAGGATATTTATATAAGGATAATAAGGACATTTATTTGCTTAATAAAATTACGTGTACAGTATTAATTTAACAAAAATATTATTATTCATACATGTAACATACTAATCTACGTGTCTAAAAACATAATAAGTGATTTATAAATTAATAATACTTTATGTTCTACATTAGTTTTACTAGAGTTGTGACTAAAAGATCAAATTCCAAAATGTAGAAAAATTAAATTAATCCCAATAGTTTATTAAGTGCACGTTTCTATGAATTTCGCTGAAAATCCTACTAACCACTATATAATAATGCAAATAATAATAATAATAAAATAAATAGATCTACGAGGAATGTGGACAACTAAAATTTAACATATGCGATAAACATGTATAAATAGCTAATGATGGAAAAAATATTCACACTTAACCTGCTACATAGTGTAATAGAAATTATCTGAATAACTATTGGTATAAAATATCCGTCCAAACGTCTATTGTAGCCTAAATTAATTAGTATGTAGACAACTCACACACGATTAAAGATTATTCCAGTTTATTATCATTAAATTAAATATGACTACGTATACAAGTATAATAAACTAATATTTATGTTGACAAATTACATATTTTTTAATTTATGTACAACAACTAACTTTATGTTTACATATTACAAATGACTATTAAGTTATTGACTATAACAATAATATTAAACATTATAAATATTAAAAATTAAAAATATTGAATCCATTTCATTGTACAGAGTATACCTTATCGTTTATTAAAGTATATTTGTTATTAGTATATTGCCAATCGTAAAATTATAATTGTTTAATTTTGACTTTTCATACTGAAAAAATTTCTGTCATGATATTTTTAACAATGGGTATTATTGACAACATATAAAGACTAATCATTGTCTGTCAACAAATAAATATTTACACTCGTATTCAAACGACGTTATTCAATGTATATACGTCATATATAGGAAATTAAATTTAAATATTAATCATTTGAATGTCCTATATGTGTTGGTATTTAATAAATTAATGACTAAAATAACAATTTGAGGCTGAATTTAATAATTTTATTTTCGTAAAATGTGCACATTATCAAGATCTTGTGTATTATGGCTAGATTTTATCACTGATAAAATGTTTCAGAACATTTTTTTTTTTCTGAATTTAAAAATTAATAACTTATTTTTAACTGAAAAACTTTTTCTTTAAACAATTTTTAAAACTAATTAATCATGTTTTCATATAATTTTTAAATATTAGAAAAAGTGGTTTCAGCATGATTAACTGTATCTTTATAGTCACGGTTAAATTTTTACAATATTTTAAATTAAGGTCAACCATATAATAATAACAATTAAAAAAAATTATGAAAAATAAATAATTTTTAATCTTAGTTAAAAATAATAATTAAATTGCAGTACAAATGTATGATCATTTTTAATTTATAAAATTTATTAGATATTCTAACTTTTCATGGGTTTCACAGTAAACTCAAACTAGCTATTGCCTATTTTTAGTATTTTGTTATTTTTATGATCACGTAAGAGAACTGAAATAGTCTATACGAAACGCCCAGTTACAACATAAAAAAAACCTACGTAATATAATATAAACAGTGGGGCACGAGTCCAATTTAAAAAGAACCTTTTTTCCAGCATATTTATAGTATTTCATGATTACATAAGAAAATAAATGCCTAGTAAAATAAATTTACTTATAGAAAATGATCAAATATTTTAATATTTAGATTTCAATTAATAGTAATATGTTAAGTTATACGAATTTAATTAAATTACAATGTTTTTTCATTTTAATATTGTTACAACTGTATATAGTAAGAAAAAATATTTAAAAAATGGTATATTATAAGAATACTAGAATATATTTTAAGACTCAAAACACCCTACTAATTTAAAAATACATAACTTAAAATTGATTATCATTTTGTTTTTTGTTTTTAAATCATAAGTTCAAAATAAAAAAATATTAATATCATGTAATATTTTTTTATAGTCACTACGGCAATGAAACAATGTTTAATGTTCAATTATAGACTCAACAATAGTGAATGTGAATAAAATAGTATAGCGCTAATGTAAATAAATTAAAATAAAGCTGGTTTTAGTACATTTTAATTATACTCTTAACTAATGATTTAAATATTTACACTATAATAACACATTGTTGTCTACAATATGCCATACCGAGATTGATTAAATAATTTATTGATTTTGTTTTTATGAATTGCCGTTGGATAGAAAAATTAGGTTATATCAAAAACGGCATATTCACTTCATAATTTTTAAAACATAAAATTCAAGAATATTATAAAATAAATGTTTAGGTTAAATTATATATATTATTATTATTATTATTATTATTATTATTATTATTATTATTATTA
>NW_020271717.1:12163-165259 GCF_003268045.1 Sipha flava | reverse complement strand
TATTATTATTATTATTATTATTATTATTATTATTATTATTATTATTATTATTATTATATCGATTGACACACGCTATAGTAGATATATTAGACCGATAAAGATGCATTCGTATACGTGATTGTTTGTCTAAATGTCTGTATGTATATGTGTGAGCGTATACGTATGTGAGTGTGTTTGAGTATAAATGTGTATGTATACATATAGTAGAAGAAGAAAAAAAACAACATTATATTGTAATCAGTAATCTAAAATGTATATTTAAGTTTACTAGAGCGTACGCAATGGTATCGGCTTAGTGAATCCTATTATAACCAACGCTTGGGTGTTATTCTATTACACCTGCAAAGGGTCAGCGTCGTGTAAATAATAATGAAAAAACAGTATTCATTAACCCTCAGTGTCCGTTGTATGTTATGTAACCCAATATAAACCATAAGTTATGAGCGTTGATTAGTATTTGAACGAGTCAAAACATATTTCGCCATTCAAAATGATATGGGTGAGTATAAATTATTATCAAATATACTATATTACATTTTGATTTTCCAGTTGTTAAATAATTGAAAATGTATTAGTTTATCTTAGTAAAGAAAATTTGTAAAAGTATATGTGTACAACTATGTTTATTTTATACTATTTTTCTTCGTGTTTGTACTCGTGTATGTTTCACGTTTTTACAGAATGTACAATAATGGATTTAAAAATTTACAGAATAAAAAATCACGTTTTGACAAAACTCAAATAATAATTATTTTAAAAACTAAGAAAAAAATGTTTCCTACTCATTTTCTAATCCATTTTTACCTCGTTATTTCATAATTCTACTCGATTTTTCAAATTGAAAAAGTTTTTATTTATTTTTTTTGACCCGTAAAATTCGTAAACTCAGTGTTTGTGTGATATTTGTTCGACATAAAAATGTTAATTATGATGAAACTATAGCTATTGAGAATGTACTTAACATTTATTCGTAACCACATAAGTCGAATACTGTCGTAACGATTTTTAATTATTCCCCTCAAACCTAACCCATTATAGTCCAATAAGTTAGAAGTTTAAATGTCAATTTTTTCAACATTGCATTATTTTTTAGAAGCCAAGAAGTTTTAAATTATTTTACTAATTTTATTCGGCTATTTAATAGAAATAAGAATATAAAAACGAGACAGTACAATATACAAATAATATCTGATGCATAGATATTATATCCAAATAATAATACGAATTGATTTTTACTTATTCAAAGTTATGTCAACGGGTTAAAAGTGTAAATGAAAAACGATTTTGAAAAATATAATCCAGACATTCAGTTCTTCGTTGTTTTACTTAAAAAATAAAATTATATATTATTCTAATAACTTACTTTTTTACAAAACAAAATGCAACTGCTTGATTAAACTTTTCTTTCGACTTGAATTAATTAATTAATTAGTTTTTGGAATAATGTTTGTTACCATGGATTCAGACAGGTACATGTCAACTTTAAATGATATACTGCGTCTTTTCATTATATAAAATGTAAATTTCACAAAACCTGAATGTATAGAAATGTGCAATGTGCACGATTTGGTGTTCTACTGTTTTTTTTTTATTAGTACTAGTTACATACACGTATAGGTAATACACGTTGCATACACTTGGAGGTTAAATCGCATACGTGTTCAATAAAAATATTTTAGTTTTAATCTTTCAAGCTGGTAGCACTCGTACTCTATAATAATCTATAATAAAATTATTTTTTATTTTTTTACAGCGAGTCTAATGACGAATTTATTTTTTCTGTACGGAATTTATGTTCTTACTATCGGACAAACTGCATTGAGTTCACAGTAAGTAAAAGTGTTATTTAACCACCATGTAGACAACTATTTTCTAATAACCATGATAAAAGTATGAAATAAATGTAGGGTATTAAACTTCGATACATAAAAAAATACAGAGTTGGCGTGGCTACTTCTTTGTTTGTCTTTCCCCGTAAAAAACATTCGATACCCTAATGACAATTAAAACCTCTCTTGCATAAGACAGGACACATTATTATTATTTGTAAATTTCGTGTTGCTGATAACTCATAGTCATCTTTATTACAACTTAAGTACCATTTGATTATTTTTTAAATAATTTGAATTAGTATGAAAATTAATTTGTTAAATATTTATTATATCATTTATACATTTATTTATTTTATTGTAAATTTACATCACTTTCTGTTCTGTTTCTATTGCTGAAAACCTGTTTTTATCAAGTTATATGGAAATTATTGCAGTGAAGTATAATGGCTGCATCCACGTAGATGCTACCAATTTTAAAAATAAGTGATGACATAGATATCTGTTTATATTTTAAAATCAATAATCATAAATTCACACTTATCTATTTTAAAATAAATAAAATAAGAAATTCATGGCATATAAATAATAAAATTAAATAATACGTTTCACTGTAATTAAATTCTAAATAAAAAGTATTTCCTAAAAAAATGTACCTATTTAATTATAAGTATCAAATATTATGGGATCAGTATATTTGGCCGACACTACATTTGTCCAACACTATGTTTGCCCGACAACCTCAAATTATATTATAAATAAATATGCGTCAAAAATTATTAAAAATTCCAATAAAATATTATGTTATATCTATTATGTTATTTACAAATTAAAGTTAAATTTTAAAATTATACGACTAATAATTGTGTCAAAAATTATTAATAACATAAACATTATATGATTTATAATTTAATGTTATGAGTGATTCCCCTAAAAAATGATAAATATGATCGATTTCCCCTGTCATTTATAATTGCACTAATACGTTTTTCTCATTCAGCGTATTCTTTGTAAGTTGAAGTATGTGCCCTTCCACAGCAGTGGCGTATCCAAGGGGGGGCTAAGGGGGCTATAGCCCCCCATAGGTCATGTTTATATGTATAGTTTATCTATCTACTAAACTAGTATACAATTATTTTTATTTAAGTATTTTAAAATATTAAAGTATTTGTATAAAGTAAATTTTGACAATTAACGAATAACAGTTGTTTGTCTTTGGCATAGATATTACAGATTACTAATACTTCTAGTTTCTACCATGATTATCACTATCTTTTTGATGGTTATCATGCAAGGTTGTGGTAAATCACTATCAAATATTTAATGACGTTGTCAATATGGGAAAAAGTGTTAATATTGAAATAAAAATACCACGAGTATGTAAAAGGCAAACTCAGAGAAAAAACTTTATTTCTGAAAATCCAGAAATATATTTTAAATGTTCTACTTTTATTCCTTTTCTTGACTATTTAATAGAATCAATGGATGCTCATTTTAATCAAAAGCTTATTGATGTTATGCCACTTGAAGGACTTATTCCGGCCAATTTAAATATGCATGACGATGATAATATTATTAAAGCTGCTAAAATATCTCTATGATGATACCTCATCTACAATCAGAGTTGAGCTGTTTATACGGAGGCAACAATGGAGTCAAAATACTATTCCAAAACCGAATTCTGCTGTTGATTCACTCTCTCATTACACCAATCTTCAACCTAACATTAAAATACTTTTAAAATTATTCGTAATTTCCAGTTACTTCTTCTACTCCGGAAAGAAGTTTTCTGCACTTAATCGCTTAAAAAATTATTTAAGAAACACCATGTCGGTAAACAGACTGAATGGATTAGCTATGGCTAATATAAATAAAAAAGAGCAATTCGATGAAAGTGAAATAATAACTGAATTTGCTAGAAATTCGCCTAAGAGGATGCAGCTTTCAGAGTGGATCAAGTGACTGAACACTGAAACCAAAATAATTATTATTATTATAAATTATATATTAATAAATATTTTTGAAACTATACTAAAATGCTTGAATTACATTTAAAAACTTGATGGTAGATGGTGGGGGGAGGGTCAAGGGTGAATTTTCATATCCTCTCTTACTTTACTTACTTACTAAAAAAGTGATTAGCCCCTCTCATTTAAAAATCCTGGCTACGCCACTGTTCCACAGTGCTTGATTTGGCAAAATTAAAGAAGGGAACTCTGTTGGTTTAAAAAAAAATTGCGTCCCCAAAACTTGTTAAGCGTTATAATTATAACGTATTAATATAATAGGGGGACGCTAAAATTTCTAAAAATTAGAAGGAGTACTCCGCCCTCCTGCATTCCCCCTCAAGTCGAGCACTGCCCATCCACGAATTATATCTTCAGCTCTCCGTTTCATTTGAATTTGTTCTTTTTTAATTTCTTCGATAATTGTATAAACACCTACATGACATTTTATTTTTGGTAACACAATTGAGAACTTAATAATATACTCATAATATACCATATTCAGGGCCATATTTAGGAATCTGACACCAGGGAGCAACAATAAAAAACGCCTCATTATACCTAATACAAATTTCTGTGGGTTGAAAAAGATCTTTCTGAAGAACAATTCGTTGCTGGTGAACACAAAAACATCAATGTCAATATAAGAATAGATTGCTTGTAAATCTTTGGACTTATCGACAGTACTCGACCGTTACCGAGTATGTGTATATATGTCGTGACGCCGTGATTGGTGATATATATATTTTTTTTTGATACACTTTTTATTTTGTAAAGAAGTTTCACTTCAAAAATATTAGATCATTAAATATTGAATATATAAAAAAATTAGCCGCCCTCTTATATTCAGCCGCCCTTGGACAACAGTACCCTGTAGCACCCCCCTAAATACGGACCTAACTATATTATACTACTATACTATACTTAATACTCAGTACCTTTTCATATAGAACGATAATATCCATGATAAAATATTCGTCTGATTTAGTTTTTTTTTTTTTTTAATTATTGTATATTTATATTGTATATTAATAAATAATAATAATAATAAAATAATGAAATAATAATAAAATATTGTACATCAGTATTACGTACAGTAAAAATATATAAAATATATTGTTGGGCCTCGGGCAAATGTTGTGTCGAGCAAATGTAGTGTCGGGCAAACGTAGTGTCGGACAAATGTAGTGTCGAGCAAATGGAGTCGGACAATTGAAATGTCGGACAAACATGTCAGACCCAAATATTATATCAGTTTCTATAGGAGATTTCATATAATTAAATCCGCTTTATTTACGTAGGTAGAAGTAAATAAAATACTTATTGTTATTAGATACTTAACCTACAACCATTACAATATTTCAACCCATGCACATCATCCTAGCTTGCCTGCTGCTCTTCTAGTTACAGTAAATATTATAATTTTAAAATTTACTTTCAAAATCAATTCTACTGTGCAGTGACGTAACTGGGAAAAAATCTAGGGGGGGGAGGCAAAATAATATATTTATTATTACCAAAACCCTAAAACTCATAGGCGGTACTAGACCCTCTTGGCAGGGGGGCAGGAAATACTTTAAGTAAAATATTAACACTATTTTGTCTAAATCTTTGGCCTAGCAATACTATAAAAAAAGTATTTTATTGATAACTATTTTAACTTATTTCAAATAAGATAATTTTGTAAAATGAATAATACACTTACAAATACCTACATTTATATTAATTTATCTAATAAAATTTTAAAATAATAACTTACCACAATTTACCTGTGATGGTTCTCATAGGCAGACCCAGAGTGATACATTTGAGTGTGCCCTGTCATTTTTTGATTACTTTTTCAAAATATGAAGGAGAGGCTATAAACACGTACATGTAAACCGTGTTATGATTTAAATTCTAAAACTAAAGGCTTCGTTAATGATGTAAAATAACGATTGGTAAGATATACAGTGTATATTATACACGTAATTATTATTTCAGACTTATTCTGAATACTTGCAATATTACTTACAAAAAACTAAAATTTAATTAATGTGTATGCACATATATTCTCAATTGTAATTATTTAATTTTTTTATTCGCATTATTCACATTAGAGTGTGCCAAGGGACACCCGGCACACCTCGTAGAGCCTCGTATGATGGTTCTTGTATGAAAAAGTGGTATAAAGTTTTTATTTTTTTACTTTGGTTTGTGTTCATAATTTTTATTGTAATTAATACTATCTAAAAAACTCAAGAATACTAAATAAAATACACACTTCAAATCAAAGTATAAAATCATACAAAACTTTTGTGATACATATAATAATAAAGTAATAATATTGGTTCATGATTTGTCAATGATAAAAATAAATTATAATAATATTGAAAATGTTGACGCAAAAAATCTTATCAGCATATTTACACGAATAGCTCCCACGGTTGTAGATAATAATATTATTACTTACAACCATACAGACTCTAAATAAGCATGTAATATAAGGGGTTACCAACTAATATTTGAAATGTATAGGGAGAGTAAGAACTCGAAGGGGGGGGGGGGCAGCCGCCTACCTTGCCCCTCTCGTAGTACCGCCTATGCTGACACCACTTTCCCTCTTAAAACATATTTTTATTGTATGTATTTTATACAATATATCTAATTGTTTGATTTTTACATAAGTCTTTTAGCTCATTTTGTGGTTTAGATAAACATAAATTTTAGGTAGCAGGTACTAGGTACCAATATTGTTAAATAATACCCATAAGAGTTTATTAATAAAAGGTACAATTTGTATTGTTGGATTATCTGGGGGGGTAAAATTATACCTTTATCTCTCAAAAAATTGACAGGGGGCACTTGCCCCCCTTGCCACCCCATAATTACGCTACTGCAACTGTGCCTATTTTTGGAAATAAAAATCTTCAAACATTGTATAGCATTTCAGATATTGCCAAATATATTAATCACATAGCACATTAATATTGTTATTATTATACAAATATTCGCTAAGTACTGATTTCAGTGATTTGTTCTTCTATATTTCCAGCTCAGAATTATCTAATCATGTATATTATAATTTTTAATTGCATTGCAATGAATTTTACTGAGTACTTTAAAGTTTTTATTTTTAAAGAAATATTTACAATCTGTATTAAAATAAACAATGAGTAAAAAAAACCGATGTTTATTTACAAGACTCGATAATAATATTGAAGGTTTTTTTTTAACAAGATGTTAAGTTGATAGGCCATTAATTTTTAAAGTGAAGTAGAAGATTTTTGGGAAGATTAATGAATAAGAGTTTAGATGTGTGTGATAATGGGTGTTAAAAATAGTGTAAGTTTTAATACGTGTGGGAGGTCATATGTCGTTGACATTTGTAAATTGTTATATAACTCACATACTTACAACTTACATACCATGAAGCATTAGAGATTAGATGTATTCTTATGAAAATAACGGAACATTTTGATGTTAGAAGTTTTAGCTACCTATTCCCTTTAATTGGATGCCGTAAGTGGTTATTGTATGAATTATTCATTCATATAACAAAGGTTTAGTGTTAAGAGATAAGTTTTTCACTACATCGTTTTCTTTACCGATAGAGTCTGAAATTAAAAACTTTTCTTTTTAGTTTAATGTAAAAAGCTTATTTTAGTTTTTTGTCTAGATCAGCGTTTCCCAAACTGTAGTCCTCACAAATACCGGAGGAGGTCCGTGAACGTAAATTAAAAATACACAAAGTACCTATATATAAAAACGAATATATTGATGTAGTATTCGTATTACATGCGAAATACTGTTGATAATAAATACATTGTTGAAATAGTTATCGTTGAAAAGCAGTTAAGATTAGAGACAGACTGATCGCGTTGGTTTATCGTTATTTATCATAAAAATATGTGCATTTATTTCAGAAAATAAAACAATCGATTTAGTATTATTATTTATTATTGTTTTTAATTTTTATTTGTATTAAAGGTTCCTTGATCATTTATATTATCTTTAAAGAGTTTGGCGGAACAATAATTTGGGAAACGCTAATCTAAATGAACAACCTAAGTCATTAACCTAAATATCCGGCAACGTTTTTAGTAGGGATTATGTTATTATTCATTTTTATCGAGTAATTTATACTAGGACGAAACGTAAAATTAATGCAATACGAACTTCTTTATATTGATTTTCATCGTCCAGAGTTCAGACCCGTTTCGCAATTAGTATGGTTTTGAAAATACCCAGCAGCCAGAGTTAAATCAGTGTTTGATACGATAATGCCTGTACCATAAAGGAATGTAGTTACTATAGTGTCAGCTGCATGTGATATGTAAGAGGTAAAATGTTGAACAGGGTGTGAACTAGAGGTATGTTTGCCTTATGGTACTATAAAGTTAAAATAAAAAAAATTTCAAATGTTCGTTTCAAGCGCTATCCTTTATCGTTACTCATAATATTATTCATCACTATGACGCTATCCTCGTTCTCTTTACTTCTATAGTAGGTTTGAGCGTTTACAGGAATTTTTTTCGGCACTGTTACGCGCGGCGTCACAAGCGTTCGGCCGGCCCGACGTACAGGTACCGGCCACACGTATCCGATTGCACGTCGTCGTCCTCTACCGTTTCTGTCATGGACGACGGCTGCGAAGTACCACGACGACCACTGCCAGCTCCACCGCAGCCGGCCTTGCCGGCAACCGAAATATTGAAGCCATCATCAGCACCGCGATCGACCACTGTACGATCGGAACCACCATCGACCACCGAATTATCGAAGCGGCCACCAACACCGTCGACCACTGAAGTATCGAGAAAATTACTGTTGCCACCACCGCTCTCCCGCCAAGGGCTTTACAAACACTTGTTACTGGTCACCGGGCAGGTGCACCACGAGTACATCGGCGAGTGTTCGATCGCGGCACAAGTGCGCGACCTTCAAGACCTCGGCTCAATGTTGCCCGTTACCAGTGCCGGTGATTTCGTGCTGGTCCAAGTGGGCACAGGCTGGCGTCTCAACATCCGGCTGCTGGACGTGTTGGTCGACCGGCTGGGAAACGTATCCGTGTACGTGGACAAGAAATACTACAGCAAAACGATGACCAAACACTGCCGGAACATCGGCCCCCGGTGCAAGTTACTCGTCAGTCTTGTGCCCGTGCTCGAGCAGCTCGAATCTGGTGCTGTAGCACAGTCCACATCGGAAGCCGATGACGGTTTCCGCATGTATGACCCCGACTGGATTCCAGTGCCCGCGTTGCCACCCCTGCCTCGCAACTTCACTGGCAACACTGAGAAGCAAATCGAATATTTGACGTGGCGGCTGTGCGTCCGGGACAGACGTCGTAATTTCTACTACAAAATCGATAAAGATTCACCGCTATCCACCCTGAGGTACACACACAAGCACCAGCTGTTCCTGGCTCTCCGCAACCTGTCGCCGTCTCCCTAACCCCGCGCCACTTATCATCGCACGGTCCGTTGGCACAATTAGGTAGTGTGGTGGAGGGATTGAACTCGACCGCCTTCGCCTTAACCCATGTATAACCTCGCACTTTATACAAACAAACAATTCGGTTTAGTCCGAAGCACCACTATTCCATCACGATGATCCCTCGAAATGTCAACCCTATTTGCGCCAATGGTAAACACGCATTTTATACCATGCTATATTGTGTATAGTCGAAGGTTCGCCGGCATTTTCACGTTACAAAACATTATCTCTAATACATAAATACTTATTACTAAGATTTAACGATGAATTCTCACTAGCTTCATAAATTTCATGATATGCATAACGTACAAAATACCAATGACCACGTGTATACAACAATCATATTATTAAATATGAGTCTAGATATTTAAAAAAAAAAAGGAGCGTGCGTGTTACAAATACAAGTGGTGTACGGTCATAATAAGACATAGAAACACCGGGTGTTCATAATTTATACGTATACTTTAATGTACTTATTTAATTTCATTATGTGTTATAATATTGTGCTTAATGTTATCCTGGAGCACTTTTTCCGAGAAATGCATGCTGCGTAATGAATCAAATTTAAAGCAAGCGCATCTACATACGTGCTACAATACGTATTATTTATACATAATATAGAACGTGGATGCACGTGTAACCATACAACATAAAATCGTGCAAAATATTAAAATATTTTATGTACTACACGTTAACATTGAATTGGTCATTTTATTATGTTTTTTACCGCTATAAAGTACGATTTAGAAGAAGCCATTAGCCAGCTGCGTATTCACTTGTTTATGTATAACATTAATACTTATTTGTTGTAATTATACCTTTGTAAACCACGAAACATGGTACTACATTACAACTCCTAAATCGTATACCTATTGGTTACCTGTAATATCTATTTAAGACTAATTTATATAGTTAACATATATTCTTAGATATGGCAGTGCACAACGTAAATATGTTATATGAACTAATAATAATAACATCACAACTATTGACATAGCCGTATATCTTGTATCTAAGCTGCTTATCTGCTTATTGTGTTTAAAGTAAAAATATATGTAAAAATCAATCTGTTTAATTATCCTTCCTAGACTTACGTATATACCATATCTTTCTAATCTGTAACAAATTTTTAATCGACCTACCTTTAGTTCCTTGTAAAATATCTTTACTTCGCCCAAAATAAAAGGCGCTACCTATTTAAGAAAAAATTTATAAATTGTTTTCTAAACATCATGCACATTCATGTGTCACCATGTTACAGTGATCAGAGTGACATTACCGAGAGCGAAAATGTCGTTTTTGAGACTAGCTTGTCGCTCACGGATATATTACCGATCAATCCGAAGAATTATGACAAAAACCGCGCGCCCAAAGTTCAAGGGCAACCAACTATTGTTTACTTTCATGTGACAGTGCTGTCTTTAGATTCAATCAATGAAGAATCGATGGTAAACAAACATTTTAAACGCACAGAGACATTAGTTACAGCAATGCAAAGATAAATAAAATAAATATACCTAAATAATCATTTTTAAAATGGTTGATTATGTTTGATATGGTCATATCATAATAAATGGGTACTATTAATATGATCATAACTATTTTGATAGATATAACATCATTCCAATCACGTGTAATCTATAGCTTGTCACTCTTCTCGTATTATTTAATAGTACCTAATGCAATAGTGTATGGTGTTTATATTGCCCATTTTCAATAGAAATAACTACAAATATATTTCTTGGGTCTGCTTGTCCTCTGTCGATACCACGTAAAAAGACTCTCACATTGCCCCCAATGTTGGCTGGGGAAAACTTATGAATAGATCAAATTTTTTCTAACTTAAATTATCTAATATACATTTTTTTAACATTTTCCGGATAAAGTTGATATTTCTTAATTATAAACGAAAAGTTATACATTAGTCAACATGTAAGGCTAATATTAACATTACCCATAATGTGCTGCAGGTGAGTGAACATTAAATATATTACCAGACCTATCTATTTTTTATGCACTATAACGTTACCAAATTATATTTATATAGTTATAATTATATAGTATAGTTATCTGTAACTATTAAAACAAAATGAAAATATCCATATAAAAATAAATTAGATTTCAAATAAGAATATTTCCACCAATATAAATCGACTAATGCTGCTTGCTTCAATATTTGTCATAATTAATTTCAATGATGTTCCCAACAATTATTTTTGAAAGTATTAATAAATAATCATAAATTCCCGACCATTAAAATTTTATATTTTTCACACCAATAAGTGTAAACGACAACGAATTAAATTAAAGTTCATTATATATGTTTTATATTAGTTCCGTAAAGTATGTAATAAGTATACAATAACATTATATTGTAATAATTTAACATTATTTGGTCAAAATATCAACATACCTCTTTTGAAATAACAATTTTTATTTTCTTAATTAGTTGAAATTTTGTTAAAAAAATAATACTCCGAACCACGTCAGTATCAAAGCGTTTGTATAGGTATATATGTATAATAAATATGTACAATAAGTATACAAAGCGTATCTTGGTTTTAGACATACGTGGCAGACATATTTTTGGCGCAAAGTTGGCGTGACCAGAGACTTCGACTTCCAGAAAATATGAGTGAAGATTATCGTATACTTGATGTCGAATGGTTACACGAAATATGGAGACCAGATTGTTTTTTCAAAAACGCAAAAAAAGTCACGTTTCACGAAATGAGTATACCCAATCATTACCTATGGTTATACCACGACAAGACTTTATTATACATGTCCAAGTAGGTGTCACGTAAAGCGAGGGTAGTAAAAGGAAATGAAAAAACTATAATCAGTATACGTTTTCATGGTACTCGCATTCCGACATTATTATTATAAATCAACTTTACAACTATTTTTAATAAATAAATAATTAATAAATCATAATTACTTATTATTACTTCATAATTAATAGACAATTCGTCCAATTCTTATTTTACTTAATTTAAAAATAGAAGAATAGCGTTCTAAACATATTTTCTATAAAATACATTTATGTAGGTCAGTGGCGTTCTCAGGAATTTTCAATGGGGGGGGGACTCTGAAAATTTACTAGAATACAAAAGTGGGGGCTCTGCCCCCACACCCCCATAATCATAATAATTACAAATTTTGTACTATTTTTAAAAACCACATTATCACAAATTTTCACCAAATTGTTAAATTGATAGCGCGGTCGTGTCATAGAACATGTTCTATGGTCGTGCTCCAATTCAACTTGGTAACTGTGATACTGGTAACTAATGACGTATAAACCACTAAATTATAATCAATAAAATCAATAATCAATTATTAATAAACTATTGAAATAATTTAAAAAAATACGGCCAATGGGGGGGGGGGTTCAAACCCCACGACCCCCCCCCTGTGAGTACGCCACTGATGTAGGTACATTTTCTTTAAACTTGCTCTTACTGCATACATTTTTTTAGACGTTTAGATTTGTGTAGGTAATTATATTAAATAATCGCAGTATTTTTTTTGCTGACTTTAGATTGACGCTGGTATTATCGTGTGCAATGAAATTTGAATCATATCCACATGACACACAAATATGTTCCATGATGATCGAAAGCTGTAAGTGCACAAATAATATATCAACTATAGTGGCGCCGAACACATACTTTTATGGGGCAGTTCGCCCCTTCATTTAGCTATGGTGGTGGGTGTCTGGTGTTTGGGAGGATAAATTTACACTCAAGTAAATCTTAAAAATGTACAAATTAAGAGACAATCGATCTGTAGATGGTAGAATGTTATGATACGATAGAGAAATTCGCCTATCAATCCATGTCTTTATACCATATCAAGTATAAAGACGTACATTGTCATTTATATCTATTTCGCACACATGATGAAGCTAAACGCCTTTTGATTCCCAGTGTTTAAAAGTGATTATACAGCATGCAAATACATGTTCAATATTATTAAAAAAATATTGACGAACATTGACGATGACCATCAATGTACCAATATTATTGAAAAATTATTAAACATAATATCATTATCAAATTACCAGGTCCGTCATCAAATAGTAAATCAGATTTAAATTCGCTTTAAATAATTTATTCATTTTAATTATAAACAATTATGTCTGATAATTTAGATAATACTATAATAGCTCTTGCTCTAGCTATTTCTTTTCTTGATAAAAGGAAGAAAAACGGAAGCAGAGGTTTTGGGCTAATGAGAGATTGCAAAAGCAAAATAAGTATAATTGTGAAAATCTGTTATCTGAGCTACGATTAAACCAACCTGAAGACTATTGAATTTTTTTTAAGAACGAACGAGTCATGCTATGATGAACTTTTAACTTTAGTTATTCCATTAATAAAGAAACAAAATACAATAATGCGAGAATCGATTTCAGCCAGCCAAAGACTTTTCTTGACTCTGCCTTACTTAGCCACTGGTAACACATTTGAAGATCTCAAATTTATTTTATTAATTTATTTTTATTGACAGTGCATCAATAAAAATCAAATATTTTTAATTTGTTCAATATTATTGATCAATCCTTCAATATTGCCAATACACGATCAATATTATTGACAATATCAAATACTGATCAATATAATTGACCGTGTATGGGCCGCTTAAAGCATGCAAATACATCTTTTAAATATTTGAAAGTAGTTACTTAAATTACCAATAGCCCAGTGAAACATTTTTAAATAACAGTTGTTTAAAAAATGAAATAAAGCATTTTTTGTTTCACATTTCTTTAATTTTAATAACGTATTTAATATTTAAATAATTAAATCTATATTTATATACGCTTCAAATTGATATTAAGTGTTTTTTTTTCTAAAACTACTATGAAGTAGGTAAGCAATACGTAAGGTAAATACGAATAAGTAATAATTAATACCTAATTTATAATTATCATTTTCAGTCTGTATGATTATTGAATTATGATAAAATATGAGGCATTTTACTCGATTATAATTTATATTATTATTATTATGTGCTGTTTTAAGTGGCACATTTAACAATAAATACAATCGTATTCTAAAATAGACTTAATAGTTCCGTCTTTCGGTTATAAACCCCCTAGATACGTCACTGCTGAATAGTACCTACCTAATAGATGAAATTGGAGTAATAAATTGCGAGCGAAGTGAGTGACTTCATGATGAAATTAAATTAACAATATAATTATTCAATCATATAACCAGTCATTATTTTGCTCTAACTTTTTAGGTGGTGGTATTAACAAATGTTTATACTTTGCTCCACTAAATAAAATTCAAGTCGGCACCACTGATCAACTATACTTAGATTTAAAAAGTCTTTTATTTATGTAAATACAGCAATATTTGTTATTAACTCTGTAATCTTGTGTTACTTTGAAATCTCAATAATTAATTCAAGTTTCTACGGCATGTTATTCAGTATAATTCAGTTTGTTTTTCAATCATACGAAATGTATTTACGCTTTAATATTAAGTACCATAATATGGAGTAATTTTTTTAATTGTTCTCAATTTATTTAATTTTTTTCGTTTAACTTTTATTACAATAAATAAAGATACCTATTCAGAGACGGATTTCCCATTAGGCATTTTAGCTGCCTAGAGCGGCAAATTCTGTAGTGTTTTATTAAAAAACATCAATCGTATGAAAAAATAATTAGAAAATTAATTACTTTATATTTACGAAAAATAATTCTACGATAATATGTGCATTTTGTTAATATGTTAAAGGAATTTTGGGGGAAAATAAATACCCACACTATTACACTATATTACTAATTTGACTGTAGATTTATAATACTATGAATTTATTATGAAAATCTGTTTTTATTAAAATTTAGTGGATATTTTTTCAAAATAAACAAATTAATAAAATCAAAAAAAAAATAGTCTAAAAATTCAAATGGATATAGGTACATATGTTTATATATTTAATATTTAGATTAGGTATTTTGGAAGGAGTAATATAACTTCTTCACCTATTATAGGGGCGACAAATTGTTGGTGCCTATATCCGTAAAAGAGATAAATCCACCTCTGTACCTATTTTTTTCTAATTAATTAATTTCAGTTAAATTATATATGATTTCCTTTATAGTCTAAAAAAAATTTCTTTCATTATTTTTTTCTTGTAGATTTTAATTACTTAATATAACTAAAAATGTTTTCTTTTGTATTATCTGAAAAAACATGAAAATTAAAATTAATTTAGGATACAAAAATTTGACTTAAAAAAATAATATATTAATTTTCATAACATTAAGGTATATTATTGAATACTAATTATTTTGTGTTATAATTAATCTAATTTTCTTTATAAATATCAAACGCGTTTTTGCATTAGGCAACGCATTTAACGCAATTATTTTACTTTTCAGTATCTCACACAACTCACGATTTGGTTTTTATATGGAATATGACAGATCCATTAGTGGTGAATCCAGAAATTGAATTACCTCAACTCGATATATCAAATAATTTTACTACTGACTGCACAATAGAATATTCAACAGGTACGAAAAATTAATGTATCATATCTACGAGTATATAATAAACGTGTAGGTGCGAGTTATATGCGTTTTAAACACTACTGCATTCTTCAGAACAATTTTAACGATTATTTACGAATTTGTTTTAGATATCTCAGATAAATAATTATGTTTTAAAATAGTTATTTATAACATTTAGGAAATTTCACCTGTTTGGCCGTGGTGTTCAATTTGCGACGACGTTTAGGGTACCATTTGTTCCATACATACATTCCTTCAGCACTAATTGTAGTCATGTCATGGATTTCGTTTTGGATAAAACCTGAAGCTATCCCGGCTAGAGTAACGTTGGGCGTGACTTCGTTACTGACGCTCGGTAATGTTGATCAACAAAATAAAAATTATAACTTTTTAACCTAAAACCAATGATTTTCGATCAGCTACGCAAAACACTCAGTCACAGCAGTCCCTCCCACCGGTCTCTTATGTTAAGGCTATTGACATATGGATGTCATCGTGTTCAATTTTTGTTTTTTTGTCCCTGATGGAATTTGCCGTGGTCAATAACTATATGGGACCAGTAGCGACTAAAGTGATGAAAGGATATTCAGAAGAAGATATTAGAGGAGGAGACGAATTCAAGGTAATATACAGACATACAGTATATTTAAATCACATAATAAAAACTAGAGGAATTAAGTTGTTTTTAATTTTGATGACCAAACTAAATGGTTCCTACAAAATCGATTGTCTTGCTTCAGTATCAATTTCTTCAATACATATAAATTTATATATATTATATATTATATATATTATACTATTATATATATTATAAATATAAATTGAATAAATATGGTGAATAATAACTTAAAATCAAATAAAATTACATGTGAACACTCAGTACCATGACAAAATTTAATAAAACATTGATCACATCTGATTATATTTCGAAAAAACTTAAAATTTTCTAAAAATGCTAAACTATATATCCTGAAATTAATTTACACTTTAAATGGGTTTTGGGACGATCAAAAAATATCTTTGAAACTAATTTCGTAATTCCTCAAGTAAGTTGTAAATTAAGTTTTAACTTATTTATTTTAAACATAAAAAATATACAATTAATTTTACAGCTAAAGTACCTATATGATTATGGTTTTAGGAATTGGACCCTAAAAACCGAAGTCCTATCAGAAGTATGGCTACTGTAGCCACCGTGCCACAGTATCCGACTTTCTGCAATGGTCGCGCAATTGCATTGTACATAGACAAGTTTTCCAGGTTCTTTTTTCCGTTTTCATTTTTCCTACTTAACGTCGCCTACTGGACTTCGTTTTTATAAGTAACTGCTATCTAAGTATTTTTCTGTACATACCCACAGACTTGCACTATATGACGTCAGTTTCACATTGCTGCTATAATGACAATGCACTAAACATTATTCTGATATGAGTAATAGAAAATAAAATGTAGGTACACTACTTGTATTGTTTATTAGTTGATAAGACATGTCATATATTAAGATAATATAATGACAAAAAAAATATCAAATATATGTTAGTATTTATATGTGTATAAGGTTTATAAGTTAAATACTAGACAGTTATTGATAATTTATGTATAAGCCAATAAATGATCTACACTTAAAAAAATGTGAGTTGAACATAAACCTTAAAAAATAATGATTATATCAATGTATAATAATTAGTATATTATACATGTGCATGGTTATTAATTTAAATTTAATTTTACTCGATAATACTATTATGTTAATAGAAAATACACTTATTAAGGGACTACTATTTTAATGAAAAACATATGAATAAATTAATAATGTAGCAATAGTATATTGTAACATATTAATATACCTGCCGATTATTGTGTAAATTAATTAAATTATTATTATAATAATACATTTCGTACTTGATTAAGCGTTTATATATTTTTTTTTTATGGATTTCTCTATATGTTGCATATAAATAAATATACACAAAAATATTATAAGTATGGCTTTTGAATCTATAATTTATTTGTACATAATTATAATATAGTACCTACATTAATTTATAATTACATACCTATATAGGTACCAACTATTAAGTAAAATCAAAATCAAGGATAACAATATCTTATGGACAACTAAACAGAACTATGATTGTAACAATAGAGCTAAAACTTGCAATAAACATAAATGCTGAAAGTATAATTGACATTTATTAAAAATTAGATAATTATTTACGCCATATAACCTTGTAATCATTTTGTTATAATTCATAATAATAAATAACTTTCAGATATATATTTAATTTGTATCAGATTGCTATGTAACGTAAGATATATTGTAAATAAGTAGTTTTTTTTTTTTTTTAATAGAGTTGTAAATTAAAAAATAATGAATTGTAATATATATTACAATATAATAATAATGAGTCAATGTAATATTAAATATTACATTAACTCATTAGTATTAACTACTAGTGGTAAGCTTTATGCAAGCACAAATAACCTGAAAAAAGATCTAGTAAGGCCTATAATACTGCAATAAGCTCTTCCAAGTACAAAAGTATTTATTATATTGGTTTCTGCACTAACAAGAATTAGTTCTGAAAAATATGTTTCCTTCAAATGTTTTAAAGACAAATCTCTTGTTTTTTGTCAGAAACATATAATACATCTATTCTATTTGAATATAATCATAGCCTTAGATTAAATTTACTAAATTGTAATAACTATTAATAAAAAAAATTTAAATTAACATAAAGCAAACTCACAAATTATCAACAAATTAAATAAAATCTAAATAAATTAAAATTAAAATCTAAAGCTATGAAAAGTACATTAGGAATATAGAAGGAAATATTTATCAAAATATGAACTGTTGTAGCTTTGAATATAATATATAATTTTTCTCTTTAAATAACATAATTTTAAAAATTAAACAAGAAAATCTTATTGTAAGTAATTTCCTGTTTAGTAATTAAATTAAATTAAAATAATAATAATAAATAATAATAATAAATTAATGATAAAAGTAATAATAATTATATAATAATAATTAATAATTGACAACGGATAATGACAAAAATTAGTAGTGAGCATGAAACATTAAGAACCAAAAATGTATTAATATACGTATACAATGAAATTGATTATGACCTAAATTCACTAAAATTTAATACAAGCCGCGAAATAGATATTTTAGTTTTTTGGAATAGAATATACCATGTAAATATATTTTTTATAACTAAATATTGCACGTTTTAATGCATATTTATAACACAAAAACAAATTAATTGAAAAATCTACTACGAATTAAAAAAAAAAAAAATTAAAAATGTTGTAAACATCATTCATTAGAATTATACAACATTAAAATCACATAACCATCACCCAAATTATTTTTCCTAATACAGCAATTTCTGGTATAGTTTTATTTATATTTATTGACAAGCATTATATATAAATATATATATATATATATATATTATATACTCACATACATTAATAAAATATGTACATATATGTGAACAGAGTCGTGGTATTTACCTAATAGCCTAACAAAAGAAAAGTGATCACCACTCAAAGACACTCTGTATGCATGTAACCATACATTTTGTAATTAGTTAACAAAAATTACTTCTGTATATTAATAATATTTGACTATACAAATACAAATCTGTACATAAAAAAGTATAATAGTGGTAAGAATTATCTAGTTGTTTTCTTATTACAATGCATAACATTAATATTGTTTTTCAAGAAAACAGTCAACAACATTTGAAATTTATGTAAAAACATAAATTTTGATTAATAAATTTACAATATTATAATTATGTTAACAAGTTTAATTTTCATTACTTGAAAAATAATAATTCATAACATACTAAATGTACGAAATAAACTTGTAATACTTATACAGGGTAACATAAACAAATGCAGTAATAAATATTTTTTTTTCTTTAAGAGTAAGTATTTTTTTACAGTAAAAACTATAATTAAGGCTATTCAAAGACATAAATTATGAACATATGAATAAAATTGTTTTAAAATTAGCAGTGGTTGAAAATATGGTTTTCTTACTAAATACAATTATGATTTTGAATAAAGAAAATAAAATTTTTTTTTAATTATAATTTGTAATAAAAAATTAAACTGACAAAATACTAAACTTAATTAAACATTTTGAAACTTTAATAAACCATCAGTTTTTGTTATTTGAATTTTATAACAGAAAAAACATGTGATTTGTTATTTTTATTTTTAAGTTAAATAATAGTAATTCACTTAAAACCCTTAATATTGATTGACGATGTATTTTTATCTTTAAATGCATATCTTTTTCTTTCCAAACCTATTTTACGTAACTTCTGGGTAAATTTTTGTTTGTATTTAACAAAAGTAATAAATTAAATAAAAATACAAAAATAAAAATTTTACTTCTATAATTTAAAAATAAAAGGAAAACTATTAGATACGATCAGCGAGAGTAATTTAACATACCGTTTTGTACAATTTTTCCTAATAAATCAGTTTAAAGGTACTAAAACTTGTAGATTGGTTTTCTCATATTTTAAATATTTCAGCAAGCATAAGGACTTACCAAATAAGTCTTTTGCATCATAAAAATAAAACAATGACTACTAATAATTTGATTGGTCATTGAGTTTTAAACTCTTTAGCAATGCTGTAGGAAACAATTTTGTTCCAATCAATTTTAGTTCTGGTCACAGGCAATTGGCGACGAAGTGCCTTAAATGTCGTTTCTGACATGGTTTGATAATTTTCTGTGATAGCTATTTGATATTCATTCTCTGCATCTTCTGCTATTTTCAAAACTTCTTTTACAGCTAAATCTTCAGTCTAAATTAAATATTATAATATTAAAATTAAAATTAAAATTAAATACAACAAACATTTTATAAATAAATAAACCATACTGTTAATGGAATCGACTCCTTTATTTCTTTAGATGCCACAAGTTGAACATTACCATTTTCATAATAATGCACATGAATTCGCAAAAATCCAAAAATATCAATATTAGTTGGTCCAACAGTTAATGTCCACTGTGATCTCCAACGGCCATTCCTTAAACCCCAAAACAAAAAAAATATATTTAAATATAAAAATTTAAATTAAATTAAATTTAAATTTACAAACCAAAAATTTTTAGCTTGAAATTCATGATCTTCAATACAAGCTGTTATAACAACAGAAGAATCTTCTTTTTTTGAAAATACACTACATGTACCATGCTTATAATGAAGTGATGTATAAGAAGTAAATTCTGTTTCAAAAGCTGAACGCCAAGTTTCTGTTTCTGAATCTGGCTCCCAACTCTGTAATTTTTTTTAAATTTATATCCTTAAAAATATTTCTAAAACTAATTTGTTACAAATTAATTTGATTTATTTAGTACATATTTATTTAAATATTAAATAACCTAAAACCATAAAAATAACTAAAATAAGAAGTAGTGTAATATATAATATGTTTTTAAATTAATTAAACTAAGTTTAATGAAACAATTCTATAATATCTATTTTAATTTAAACAATTAAATTAATTTAAGTTCTAATATTTTTTAATAAAATTATTCTTTGCATTTTTGTTTAGTAAAATGTTTGATAAGATTATTTTTTAAGAAGAAAACCCATAGTAAGATGTTTATAAAATGTTAATATTTAATTGAGACAAAGTTACAATTCATTAGAACTAAGGAGTGTCAACTCTTTTATTAATTTGTATCGGCTTAATTATAAAAAATTTAAAATCTAATATTTTATAAAGTAAATATAATATAATTAGTTTTAGTAAATTTAAATGATAATTTTTTTTAACAAATAAATTTATTCAATATTTTAAAAAACTTAAATGATTTTCATATTAATTTATTAATATTCTGTTTATATTAAAATATATAAATTTTATATAAGTATTAAACATAATTTGATTTTATTATGGTAGAGAGGGTGTAATAGAATACAATAGTATGAAAGGGGTAACTAAAAAACTTAGTCTGCATTGAGACAACAATTTATTTTATTTTAATTTAATTAAAAAACACAAAATAAAATAAAAAGGTTGTTTAAAATGTACAATTGAATAATATTTAAGAATATTTTAAATAAATGTTTCTTTATTTATAATATTTTCAGTATGGAAAATTCTCACATATTTTAAGTAACAAATAATACTTACATAATATATTACCTTATCAATGTAATGAATAATAGTTAATCGATAATTTATTAGGTGTCTTAAATCTATTTAAAAATAAAATTATGGTTTCATATAGTCTTTTATTTTCTTTATCGTAGTATAGTACATATAAAAAAAATATATCTCATTGTACCCTATCCCATACTGCCCTACATAGTAATTTCTAGTTGATTATTTAAAAACATACCTAAATTCATAGTTTTATATGTATAATAAATCTAGGAATATGTATTTTTTTTTTTTTAATTAATATAATATAATAAATATGTATCATTAAAAATTGATTGGGATTATATTTATTTTGTTTTGATAACAAAGTAGAGGAACTATTAATAAAAATGATCCATGTTATCAAAATTAAAACTCCCTCTCCCATATTATACAAGTACTTGCCTCATAACTTGATGGTTCTTTTCTTAGATGATCAAACTTAAATGACTGTTTTGATCTAGGATCATAAAATCTATTGGATCCTAGATCATTAAACTGCGTAATAAGAACTGGATATTCACTATTTTCTATCTTAATAGGTAATGTCTGTTCTTTATTGTACAAAGCAAATGCCCTAAGTCAACATAACTGTATTAATATAAAATATTTATACATTGCAATATTTATTTAATAAAGTAATTGCAATGATTACATACCAACATGTTCCTTCTTTTAAAAGTGCATCATTATTGACCAAGCCCCGGACATCTTAAATAAAAAACAATTATACAAATAATACTAAATAATATAATTTTTAATAAAATAAATTATATATTACCATTGAATACTTCATTAAATTCACCAGGAGGTGAATGCAAAATGAAATCCGAAACAATTCTGACCTATAAATACCAAAATTGATATTAGAAAGCTTATTTTCTTATAATTAATAGTTTGATAGCTAATATAGAAGTAATAATAGCTAAAAAGGATGAATTACTTCATAGTTATCATCGTGTATTAATTCATAATAAGTAGTACTGCATTAAAGAATAAATTTCAAAAATATTTTTTTTTGTAAAAATAAATAAAAATAATAACAACTATAACTAACATTGATCAACTCATTTATTCTAATTTAATCTAAAATACATTATAATATTAATATACATACCTACCTACATTTTAAAATATATAACTAATATAAATAAATTGTAATTAGTATTACATGATTCATAAAACTATTTTCAAAAAGTTGAGATTTTAACTACAGTAAGATAATTATAGTAATAGCTTGTTATTAAAAATAGAGCTGTAATAAGAAAAATTAAAAATTATCAAATTGCAGGCACAGATTTTTTTTATTATTTTTTTTTTAATTATCTGAACATAAATTACCATTATAGACATCAAATATGTAAAAATATCTAACATAAATATTAATTTCAATATAATATAAAACTAATTATTAGTAATGATTGTAAACACAATTAGATATTAATTATTTGTCGTTATACAAATAATAATACGTGTACAAGTGCAATATTTTCAAATATTAAACATAGATAACTTAAAACTCACATTATTTTATTTTAATATTGGTTCTATGTCAATAAAAATATATAAATAGTATCTAGATAAGTATTTACAATTATACATAACTATCTAAATGTCAATAAAAATATTTAAATAGAATCGAGATAAGTATTTACAATTATACATATTATATATTATATATTAAAAATTATAAATTTTAATTAATATAAAAAAAAAAATATATATATATATATAGAAGTGTTTTTACACTATACATTTGAATTATCTATCTTCGGTAAGCTAGGTAATAAGCTTAAGATAGAGAATTACAGAATATACATATATATCACAGATATTATAATTTTCTCAAAATTTCATAATTTTGAAATAAGAAAAATAAATAAGTTCTTGCTAAATGTGCTGTTCATTATATCACCAATAACAATTAATAAAAAAATTAAAAAATAGGCTTTTTACTCAAAAAATATATTATTAATTTTTTTTAATTGATAAGAAGGTTAAGTAATTATTTTAATTTATTATACTAATAATAATTTATTTATTCAATTAATTTCATTATCATTGCTGACAATACAAAAATTATTTAATTCCATAAGATAACTAATGATTCTAAATAATTAAATAGCAATTTTAATTATAAAATCATTTTACAGCAAACAATTGATAAAAATAACCAGCAATTGTAGAAACCGCAACTTAATAAATTATACGCTGAACAATACATTAATTCCAGGGCATTAAGAATATTATTATTTTAATTGACTACAAATAGTAAAGCATGATATATCTATATGCGCACTTGATAAAATTAATATATTTCATAACCTATTATTATTATACTCATCATTTGTCCATATTATTTAATTAACTTAATCAAAATAACCTTTTGTTATACATAATATAACTACCAAATTTAAGAAAGAAAATATTATCAACCACAAAAAGAGATGTATTTATTATGTCTTTCGATATAATTAGCTTCGAGGGCAATATAAGTAACAATACTGCAAACCGTCAAGACAAATCGCACAGGATTAGAATCTGACTGTCATCAGAACGACCGACGGCATTATTAATATAGTGGTTGGAGTCAAATTGCAAAAACGGTTCTAAAGCGACCGCGAAAAACATACGTCTAAAACCACCCAAACGGGTGGTACATAGTATTTAAAATTTTTCTAAAACCAAACAAAAACCTACCTTCTCTTGGTCTGAGATGAGCTCCTCTGCTTCCATAGCCATAGCGATCGCCGGACGAAAAACACGTAACACAAGAACACAGATAGAGCACAGCCGACGAAAGGCGGACGACGACGGCAGCAACAGCCACCCGTGGTACGACGATAACCCAAATTCCACACGCACCGTCACCGGGCACAGAATCCGTTTATTATCACACACACGCACACGCACACACACAGACACACACGCGCACGCGCGCGCCGAATACACAATCGACACGGGACAACGGGACTGAACTGCGGATTGTGTGTAGGTTAAGATGCGTGTGAGTGTGTTATTCTATATGTAGTTGAATGTATGCGTATATCATAAATATATATAGCTGTACGTATATTTTGTACGAATAAATAATATTGTTAATATTGCAGAATCGTGGATAATTGATAGTGGATAACGCGAGCGTCCGGTCCGCGCGTGCGTATGATAGCGATATTAAAACGAGGAGAAATTATTATTTGTACGGACTGTTCGAAAAAAAATTAAAAACGTTTCGGTGTAATGGAAAAACACACGGGCTTTTAGCGATAACACGATACTAATAATAAAAATAAAATATAACAAAAACGTTGCTTGGAAATACGATACGAAATCGGCGACGACGAATAATCCGTAGGGTTTTATTTGTTTTTTTATTTATTTATTTATTATTATTATTATTATTATTATTCTCGTGCCAGGTTCCACCGAGAGGTTATACTGAGAATGTGGCGACGTGAACGTAGAAAAAAGTAGTAGTAGCAGTAGTAGTAGTAGTAGTGCACGCACGCACGCAACTCATTTGTTATCAACATGCGTATTATATGGCGGCGGCATTAGTAGAAGTAGTGTCGATTGGATGTAAGAGGGGAAAACATCGTTACGGTGAGACGGCGGCTACGATATAAAACGCCGCCCGTCGATTCGAGTATTTATGAATAATAATATACCATTGTAATGGCATTCTCGTTTTTTTTCTAATTTTACCAAATCCAGTCTTCCACCGATTGACGTTTATTAAAATTACAAACGAGCATGTTTTAAGACGGACTAAAAAATATAAAATATTCTACGATTGTGTTTTGTTTTTTTTCCTGTCATTGGATAATAGCCGCAGCTGTATGTAAACATAGTATGTCTGTCTGTACCGCCTATTGGTAGCGGCTGCGACTGACATGTAGGTCAACGAACGATTGCTAACATTATGGGCGTTAAATTCCAAAGTTATTTATCACGTTTTTATATTCTACTTCGTGCGTGTTGGAAAATTGTTTTTTTTCCTCTACGCTTATAATTACCAAGAGAATATTTATACATAATAATATATTAATGATATATGGTTCATAAGTAGGAAATCATTAAATTAACAGATCTTTAACAGGGCCAAATGCTCATGTTACTTAACGTACACGTTGAAAATACTTATAAGTTAAACATTTATAAATAAATAAAATTAATTATTTAAATTATAAATTCAAATATATTTTTAAAAATGGTGAACAAAATGCTTAAGAGCAATCGTATTAAAAAAAAAAAAAAACATGAACGTATAGTTCTCCTAGACAGTGTTGAATACAAATACATAATTATTGATCAACGATGTATTCGTATATCATACATAAGAGCAGTGCTGTTAGTCCTAAAAAAGGCAGAAGGTATACTATGAATTATAATATTAAACATTTATACTATCATTAGGTATCATATCAAGTAGCTAAAACACATAATCGTCTTTCCATTTTCTTTCTAATAAACTTCCCGTTTTTAACCAACTATCCATATTATAACTGCTTATTAAAATAGATTGCAAATAAAATAAACACGTACCTTTTTATTTATCGACTGGACATAACTAATACACAAATATGATATACGAATCACTGTCAACGGCAAAATGAAAAATGAACGAATGTATACACTACACAGTATTATGCGACGGCTGAACGTTTTATATTTATCTTAAATACAAATACTATACAGTTATTTGATTGTTATATTATCTAATCTACAGTACATGCCCGTCAATCGCCCAATATATATAATTTCACTACAACAGAGAATATACGACCTGAAGATATACGGAGTTTATTAGAAATAACCAGAAAGTATACGGCGTTTACCGCCGTATACCCTCCACTACAGCACTGCATAAGAGTACATTATATTATTTTTTACAATTGGTACGCTACTTCCTCCTTTAATATTTAACCTACCTACATAATATGAAATATGAATCATCGTTTCTAATCGTTATAATTCTCATCGTTATATTTATTATCATCAGTAGTCAATAACAATTTTGTAAAAATAATAACTTATGTTACAAACCTGAAAGTTCATTGCCCAGAATTGTATAATTTTATGTAATGGGCAACGGATTTCCATCTTACACGGAGGGGAAGGGTGTTACGATTCCATTGTTACGAACAGTATATTATTAATCGGGTTCCAATCGAATCAATTTGTAAACATTGAACCATTGGTTATAATTACTAGTATGATTGAACATTGTAATTATTGACGCCGGCGATTACAATAACTCTATATTTAGTCGATATAATATATTTAGGTTTATGCCATATACCTATATAATTATATTGTTTATATTAGCCATGGTCGGCAATCGACACTGACAAGACAAAAATCTAATTAATGCTCGCTAATCGCTGTACATTCGGCCTTAATGGCAATAATCAACAGTAACGTAAACATCTACTTATTATTATTAGTTATTGGTATTGTTAGTTGTTATGGTCATAGGGCCCAAAGCGATTAGCATCAAAGTGTGTTGTGGCCTGTGGGGCAGCTTAAAATTAAATAAAATTGAGTCATGAAACCAAAACATCTTAGTGGTGCAAGAGAAAAAGGAAAACGCAACAGAAACAAAATATATTACAAACAAATAAAAAAATTAAAAGCTTTTTTGATAACAATCGGAATGGTAAATTCAAAATACTTTTTTTTCTAAGGTGTATTACGGTCATACGAGAAGGTACTGAGCCCTTGCGGGCTGTTCTCCTCAAGTTCAAAGTACCTAGATAAATTATTATTATTTATTACCTATTTATATTTTATAATAGACAATAGTTGTTTCAGTTTAACCTTTAACACCTATTACCTAGTATTTTTTATTTCATTATTCTTATAATTCAGTTTAATTGATGAACTATGGACATTTTTTTTAGGGGAAAATGTAAATTATATCAAATAGGATTTGACAAAAAATTATAACAATTTAGGTAATTATATTCAAAATAATTACAAACTGATTAAAATTGATCAATTAGCATCTTCTAGTCAAGAATAAAAGAGATTTTTGTTTTAAATAATATTATATTATATATTTTATTTTATTATTTAATCATAAAAAGTATTAATTTAATATTAAATTTATTTATGCATAAGTACACAGAAAATGCAATTACCTTTATATGTTATAAAATTTATAAATTTAAAAAACCTTTTTTTTTTTTTTTTGTAAAGGGTCTATTGAAAATTACTGTGCTGGAGGCTCAATGATAAGCCAAATCGACACTGAATACCTATATTATTATTCACGGAAAAAAAAATTACTAAAATTTTATAGTCACGGAAATGTAGTAAGAATCACTATTTTATAGGTAAAATGACTAAAGCAGTATAGTTATTAAGACTAGGTATATAAAAATAGTTGGTTTCAATAGTGAATATTACTATTTTATTTAATAGTTTATTTTTTTTATATGTTTTAATCAACTATATTTTATAGCTCAGATAATTGAATACTATAGCAATATATCAAATCACTATAAAATATAGTAAGTCGTAACTGTCGAAATGTAATTCGGCGAAAACTGAACACGCGCGAGTAGCTAACACAAAGGAATTAAAATTCTTAAGAATTTTGTCTCTTACAAAACGTATTATGAGTTAATCAAGGCCGGATTAGACAAATTTAGCCCACCGAGTTTTCTGTATGTTATCAGCCCACTTACTAACTGGCGGCCCTTGTCCAAATTTTTTTAATTGCATATTTCAATAGATGCACTGATATTCAACTTTAAACTATTAATATTTTCTGTTAGCGGCCTTTCACAACTTAAAAGGTCAAAAATTGTCGCGGCCCGCCGAGTTTTGCTCGGTAACTCGCCGGACCAATCCGGCCCTGAAGTTAATGGATAGTGGTCACCAATATCCTTTTGTCAGTCGTTTATTAATCATATTTTGCAACACTTCTACAAGAAAGTTCGACGCACGACGAGTCTCTATATTTCTATGAATTCAAGTCAAAACGGTAAGTTTTTAACACTATATACTATATATGAAGTAGATTATTAATGCATACAGTTATTTTCGAGTTTTATTCAAATTATTTAAATAAATATCGACTTACTACATACTCCTTTAGTTTATTCATTATAAAACTTATTACAAAGATGTCCTAATTATTTTAAATCTATATTTTTTATATTATTTATTGTAAAAAAACCCATACTATTTTTCGAATGAGAACGCACCGCGACGCACATGGAAGACACCAAGATAAGACTTGGAACAATTAAATACTCCATCACTTACAATTAATTAGTATTAAATTTGTTGTATAATATACATGGGCTCGACCAGATTTGTGTCCGCCGCCCATGGTGAATTCTAATTTGAAAAAAGTATAAATGTCTTCTTGTTATTTGTTTTTGGAATATAACTGTATACAAAATCTTAAATATGTTGTTATTTTAATTAGTAACCAAATAACCAGTAAATCTGTTACATAATTGAAAATAAAAAATAAAATAATATTTTTTTTACATAAACGAAATTATATTTGGATACCATATTTAACAACGTTCTTTTAAATTTTATAAGTAAAAGCCAAACTTTTTGTACTAGCCAAAAAAATAAAAATTTTAATAGGTACAATTTGAATGAATTAATATTGTAATTTTATAGTAAAAAATACTATACATGACAGCAGGTACTGCTAAATATATAAAATAATTAAATATAAAACTTGGTTATGAATACTTAATTTTATAGTAGTGGTTATTACGGGTTATACTTTGCTCAATAAACTGTTAATTATAGTAAATTAAATTTCTGCTGCAGTGATATGAACTAAACCTCCCAGTTCTAACTATTATAAATTCCAGTATGTACTACTATAAGTACTGTTTGGACGACTAAATTAAAATATAAAGTGAACTATAAAATTTTAGTAAAAATTACTTTATTTTCTTGTAACAATAACTATAATAACTTAACTAGAACATTATAGTAAATATCACTAACATTATAGGTATCCCTATAGCAATTATAAAATACTGTTAAAAATATTATTTTAATAGTGGGTTGAACTATTTTTTTTTCCTTGTTGTATTACTGCGATATTGTTAAGGCAGTAGGTAGAAGAAGTATTAAATGAGTAATATGTTCGTTCGAGCTTGCACAAATAGTATAAGTCAACTACAATAAAAAATTTGTTTAAATATAACCAGTACTCGAATTGGGAAAAATTAAGTAGAGAAGCTCAGTCCAACGATTTGAAAACTGCGTTCCACGTGCGCAATTATTTGATACAGACCCATGGGAGGCATCGTCCCTCTTCCGCCCTCCACCAACCTTAAATATATTTTGAATACCATTTTTCAGCTAAACAAAAATTTAAATTCCAAATATAATATATTTTGAAAGCAATACTAACATCCTATATGTTACAATAGAAAATAAAAATAAAATAATACTTAACATAGGTACAGTACAATCTCGGTAATCCGGCCGTTCGATTATCCGATACATCCAGTAATCCTGTATTTTAACCTATACGTATCAATATGTATTTTTATATAAAATTACTATCGTATTAACTATATAATGTTAGATAAAATTAAGTAATAACAGGTTAAATACGAATAAACCTATTAGATATTTTATTTTGATTCAGTTAACGTTGAGGTGTTGTTCGTGTTCATTGTGTATACCGGTTAAGTATAGTATATTACAAATTACATTAAAATGTCGCAAAATTTATTAATAAATAATAATAATAATTCATTTTTTTATGTGTCAGTAAAAATGTAAAATTCAATAAGTAATAACGCGTTTTTATTTGAAACCTCGTTAATCCGCCGTTTTCGTTAATCCGGCAGTAGCGTGGTCTGATATGTGTCGGATTGCCGAGATTGTACTGTAATTGTAGACGATCAGGCAGTCTCATGAATCGAATGATATAATCATATATTTGGTTTTGTTTTTATCTATTTTTACTCTTAAGTACGGGCCACGGCCTTAGAAGATTAGTCTAAGGTCGTGGTGAGGGCATTTATTTTTTTCCAAAATGACGATATCGTCGATCGCTAATATTAATAACAAACCGTACAATGCAAAAAGTATAATACACCAAATTCACAGACATTACTATTTATATTTTTCCAGAAATGACAACGTTGTCCCTTATCATAACCACCATAAAATCTTTAATTATAAAAATAGTTTTGATATTATAAATCATAAAATTTATTTTCCAATCGACGTAAATTGAAATTTACATAAAAATTATTTTGGACATCAATTAGGATGAACGTGGCATCCCCCCGTTCCGGTGAAAAAATATAGATGGGGTACGCAAAAACAAAAAAATAGTAGAGGGGCTCCGCCCCCCTGCGCACCACCCAATTCGAGCACTGAATATAACATTAAAAAACAATTATGATTAATCTATAGGCACGCTACGTATAGAACACTGTACACGAATTATATAATGATTACCAAAAGTGGGCATTATTAACTAGTTAAAAAGTTAATTGTGTAAAGAAAAACAGAGTTTTTATTGTATAAATATACACATTTATTATTTAAATAATGGTGTTGGAAGTTCGTCCTTAGTCTCTTCGGTCCTCGAACTGAATAATAGTAATAGGTAGAGTTTCCAGATTTTAATACCCCTAAAGATAAACCATCATATTGAATGACTCGTTTTTTATTTTTATATGAAAACAAAATAAGTATATAATTTTGTAATTTAAATATTTATTGGCTAATGCAAAAATACATTATTATTGTTTATAACCTACCGATTAAATTACCTTAATATAATAATATAATGTACAATAATATTTTATGTTTTATTATTAAATAATATAATATTAAAGGTTATTTTCCCTCACTTTCTATTAACCAGGACTAACTGAATGATCGTCCAGGACACCGGGACAAGTAACAAGCCTATTATAAAAATATTGAGTTTTAAAGAAATTATAAGTCATTTCTTTATCAAAACGATTCTGAGCAAAGGTTCAGTATAAGAATTAACCATTTATAAGTATATTATACAATTTTTAGTCTAATTATCGGTAAGTTTTTTTTATTTTTGTATCCACCTGTTTAAAATGTTATTGTTGACGAAGAAAATTTTTTTTAACCAAATATTTATACTTATTCAAAGTTGCATTATGATTGGATGGACCAAATATTTTTTTAATAAACATTCAATGTTAAAAATTGATGTAAAAACAGTAAAATCCGTAAAAATCGCAAGTATAATAATTTACTTAAATGCTTATGAAATAAATTTTAGATTAACGATTTTTACAATTTTTTCTGTATCGGTAAATAAATACTCGAATATAAGTAAGGTGATATTACATTTTCACCAACTTTATTATTTTTAACCAACCTTTATGTAATAAAGACTTTAAAAAATTAGGTATTTTTAAATTTCTATATTTAAATCAAAAGCGCTTTTTGAAAAATTTATCAAATACAAAAAAAAATAAAAATATCTTTGCTATAGAGTAAAAGTTTCAAGTTTCTAGCCACATTAATTTTGGAATTATGATTAAATAACTAAAATCTAAAAAGTAAAAGTCTTATTTACAGCCTATTTTTACTGTTTCAGGATAGTTTTTTCCTGACATTTGGAAAGACTATTAAAGATTTAAAAAAATGACCTATCTAAAGTACCACCGCATGCCAATTTAAAATCTAAAAAGTTCATAGAAAAAACTTTTGGACCAGTATTTCTATTCGAAAAAGTATTAAAAAAATAAAATACAAACATCATTATAAAATCATAATATCCTTCACTTCACTCAGAATCTAAAAGTGATCATGTGATGAAGTATTTGTGTTTACAGACGGGTCCCTAATTCGTTATACACGCTATAAAAATATAAAATCAAATCAAACAATTTAAATTTAGAAATATTCAAATATTTACCAAATATTTTAGTAACTTATTGAATTGTACGCGTTGTGGGTGTCTATAACCATGAAAAATATAGAAGGGCTTCTTCAACACCCCAGTTTTTTCATTGAAATCGCGCCCCTGTTAACTAATTAGTTTATTTTCTAATAAACTTTTTAACTTAACTTATTTAATTGGCAGTTGAAATAACTTAGCTTTTCACAGTTGATTTAAAAATGATCTATTAAATTAAAAAAATTTAAAAAATTTTTGTTTATACGTAAATATTAATATAAAAATTAAATTAGGTAATCCAATACTATAATAACACTTGTTATTTTTCTTGATAAAATAATTTTATATATAGATATATTTTAGTATATTAAATAGATATAAAACCATAAGATGTACACAATATTTTAATATTTTCCAAAGAACAATTCTTTTTCTAAGAAAGGCAAAAACCTGAAGCAGAGTACCCCACTTAAAGCAAAGCAGATAACAATTATCGATAAGATTCGAGAATATTTATAAAAGAAATCGTTATCGATGATTTTTATAAAAAAAATATCTAGCAATATACAATAATTTTGAACTCAGTTCCTTTTCAGATTGCCGTGTTTGTAAATCCTTTTCCTTTTATTTTATTTACTTTTCTTATTTATTGATTATTTTACAAACTATTTTTCTATTTTCTGTGAAAATGAGTAGAAAACGATTAGGTGATGACCAATATAAAAAAAGTCCGTAACTAAAGTGATAATTTGCAAAATGTTTTAAATCAAACACAATTTGATTGATTATTTTTTTTAAATAAAGCTTCTACTACTTCTAATAGTAAAAGTATTGTATTGACTACTAGTGATGGGTAGAAGTGTCTAATTCCTGCAGACTTAGTAGTACTGTATGACTAATTTAGTTTCTCTACGTGGTATAATTAGTCATTAGACTAATATTTTATTCAACTATCTATGATCGTCTCAAACTGATGAAAAAATTAACAATTTAGCATTGTTACCAATAAAGAATGATATGTTAAAAGAATTTAATTTTGAAGATGAAGTGAAGAACACTTTTGCTACAACCAGATGTCAACGTAGACTGATATAATTTATAATTATATACAAGTTTGAAAAATTTATTTTATTTATTTTATATAGTTATTAATTATTAGTAAAAAATTTTAAATTCTTAAGAAATTATGTTTTATTATTTAAATAAAATGTGTTGTTTAATTAATGTATATTTAATAGTAAATAAACAATAATTTAGTCTAATATTTTAGTTATTTAAAGTTGGCAATTCACTAAGTAGGAAATAAAATAATAAAAATGTTTGAAAAAAGTGCTGATTGGTATTCAACAATACGTAGGTCATAAAACGTGACATATCCTGTATTGAAATATTATTAAAAAATATATATTCAAAAAACATTTTAAGCATATAATAGTTTATTAAAATTAAACAAATTTATAATTATCTAAATATTATGATTTTCTAAATAGAAAATTAACTTTTGTGAGGTAACTTGTAAAATTTAACCAAAAGCCAATATTTAAAAATTATTATCAATTTAATAGTATACTACTTTTCTATTTTTAACAATAATATCAATAACCATCAAATTTAATTTTAAAGACTGTATAAGATAGAAAAGCTGTGTGTCATATGCAATGGCACACGCAGGATTCTTTCAAGGATGGTATCATAATTTACATGAATTTATAACGTTTTTTTTTCGCTTATCACTTAAAAAATCTTTTCCCAATATGTTATAATAATATAATCTAAAAAAATAAAATAAATATAATGAAATAAGAAAAAACATTAAAGTATTATATATAGAATCATAAAATAAATATAATGTACATTGTTATAAAATAGTCAGTAATATAAGTTTCATTAGAAATTAGAAAACAAAAACCAAATTCAGAACTTTAAACTATATTTAATAATATTATACACTACCTAGTCAAATTGATAAAACTACCTATACACAATAATATTCAGATTTATTTTGAAAAAAATCCAATAAAGATATTACTATAACAAGTTGTATATTATGTCAACTCAACACATAAATACAAAATCAAACATTTAAAATTGTTGAATAGTCAATTTGTGAAATTTATATGAATATTATAAATTTTAAATATTAAAATTATATAAATCATAATCAAAAATCGAGGATAAGTGTGATAACTTATCTTCAATCGGAGTTCTGTCGATATCGTTTGATTAAGCTCCTGGCCTCATCACGCGTAGGCAAAAACAATGTATTTTTACCGATATTTTTTTTCCCGCACGTTTTCTCATCAGGTTGTTACTAACATCATTGTCATTGGCATCTCGCGGTTTTGTACTTTGTATCCGTAATCGACGTATTGCGATTTGACAATCGTCTTTAGCTCATGCGACATGGCGTCAACTGTGCGTTCAAAAATCTCGATCATTATTGACCCATCGTCGTAATACGCGTCGTGCAATTCTATGGTTATAGCTTTTAATAATAATGCGTTCTTAATAGTTTTCGGTCCGTCGAATCTCCTCGTTTCTTGTAGTAGACTGTCTCGTGATTAGATTAATATTCGTATTGTTTAACAGTTTAGACTTGCCGTCATGTCTGCTTTGAAACCGGTGTTGCAAGTTATCGAATCACACCCTATATCAAATCAGTTGTTTCAACCCGACTCCGACAAGTTTGGTGGCTTAATAACCAACAGTCAATATGCCTGGTTTACTAATGGAGCTGATATTACTCTTTATTCAAAACAATTCGGATCCATTGTTTCATCTAAGTCATTCGCTATTAATCAAAAGGACAAATCTTTAAAGGTATGTAGTTTATTTAACATGATAAACATTATGGGTTAACTAAAATTGTAAATGTATTTACTATAAGTTATTTATGGAGAAAAATAACGAAGATTTTAGTGATTAGTACCAAAGTTGTTATATTTGGCATTGGAAATTTAGATTTCATTTTGCACTCTTTTTAACCCTTTGTCGACCGACGGTACTCATAAGTCCACTAAAATAAAATACGTATAAAATATTAGTGAACAATATATTTGTGATTCTCACTGGTCGGTATTTAAGAGTACCATCTACCGATTAAATAAACATTATTTTAAAATTGGTTGTGCTATTATTAAACATTTTATCGACGATTAATTTCGGGGACTGCAGTATTCAACACATGTATATGACTTGGTGTTTTTCCTTTCTATTTATATATACATATTTTGTAATTTGATCAAAATAAATAGTTTTGTATGTTTAGATATATGTCTAGGTGTATTATATTGTTCGGTTAGCTCGAATTCATTATCGATATAACGAAACACTGACAAATAATAATATGGACTTATAAGTACCATTGGTATATCACAGGAGAAATTTAGTCTGTTCTCAACTCGTCTTTGTCGTGTCGTGTTGCTAACTACCGTCGTGCTTGTGAAATCGTTTTTTTTTACGTACTATATAAATAATTTTAACAACAGCCCGAATTATTTAACCATAATTACTATTATTTTTTAAAATTTCAAATAATAATGACAATGTGTTACTTCAGTGGTTAAATGAAGACAAATATGGAATCATAATTTTTTTCAAATTATTCAACTAACACATAATTCAAAATTGTACCATTCATTCTCACAAAAAAATAAAAAATGTATAACAAATAACAATATAAAAAAAAATTATATTCAACCAACAAAATAATTAATGTGGTGTTGACCTGATAATATTGCATTTTTCAGACTAAAATACTTAATTTACACCTTAGAGCTATTGAGGTTTTTAATTTAGAATTAAATATTTTAAAAAAAATTGTAATACTTATTTTTACAAAAAAATATTATTTAATATTTAAATAAGAGAAGAAATCATTTTTTCTCTAGTTGTAAATTAATATTGTATGTTCCACATGTTAAAAAAATATGGCAAAATGACTGTTGGTACTTCGAAGTACCAATAAAAATAATGTCTAGATGACCAATGGTACTTCCAAGTACCAGGGTCCTAAGTAAAATTTGAGTAAGAAAACAAAAAAAACGAAAAAAAATTAGTCTTATATAGGTCAAATATAACATGTTTATGCAAAAAAAAATTTAAAAAATATCTTAATTCGATGCTTGGTCGACAAAGGGTTAATATGTATATAAGACTTGTATGAAATATTTATTTATTGTATTTGATTTAATATGTTACTGTTGTATACGCCATGCAAAAGGCTTAATGTATATAACAGATATTTTTTGTTAATCGATTCCCAAACAAGTAATTATTGATCCCTGCGGTAAAAGCTTATTTAATTCTCTTTTTGGTGACCACGATAACAACTACCGCATAAAAAGATAATTAAGCAAATTCTCTTAAGATTTATACTTGATAACTTAAAGTTGCTGTACTTTTGAACAACTAACCACAATGACGAGTACTGAATGTTCAAGGGTATTGTACTCTTTTTTTTTTTTTTTTAACTGACCACGATACTAAGTTGTTGCGTGCCGGTATTTGGGTACCGGACAGTGCAACGAGAGATGAGCACACTCAACTGTTAAGCTTCATAATCAATGTAGAATAATAATAATGTTAAAATAAATAACTCAACTTCAAGACTTTAAAATATTAACTTTATTGAAATATTTCTAAGTATAATTTATTTAATTTGTAAAATTATTTTGAGTCCAAATAATTAATTTATAAAACAAACTGGCGTTAAGGTGTATGCATTAACGAGACTAAAACACATCTGAAAAAGAGCCTGTTCGGGACCCCCTTATATCCCAATCTCATGGGAATCTCTAATCGTTTGGTCATTTTACTTGTGTGTACCACCGGATGTATTGATATGGTATTGTTATTTGAATTCCATATATGGAGTTTTCTATGTTAGATAAGAATGTGGCCTAAGTTTAACAATTCATGCGTGTAACTTCTGATTATTTGTCTCATATATATTCTAATATATTTATCCATATGATTATTATTATATACATAATTTATACCTATCATTAACTGGTCCATTCTGTTAGTCATTATTTTAATATATTTACTATTGTCCACTCCTGTGTTTCCCACTTGTGTGTATTCAAGCATTGAAAATAAATGCATTGACTGTAACACCCTTATGTTGTGGTTAAGAGTGCATCCTGATTGTTATATTCCTAACTGTGTACCAAAATGTGTAATTACTATAAATGCCCGCCATAGTGGAATCATTGTTATTGTAATGCAATCGATATAGTATTTATATATATCTGTAACATTATGTAATAGAATGTATGCACATAACAAAGTACTAAAAGAAAATGTAAGTATAGTATTGTCTTGTTATCTCATAGAAAAGTGTTTTCTTGCAGCAAATACCTTAGTACACATTCCAGAGATTAGATACTCAAAAAAAAAAAAATGTTTAAAAGGAAAAACAAATAACTTTTAACTAAAACGAAACTGGAATATAATAAACTCAGTATTATAATAAAAAAATAATTAACTCTTAATCAAAAATATTTGTTAACCATTGCACTTCAAGACTGTCTGATCGTTGTTAAAGGAACAGAAAAAAGTTTGTGGTATCAAAAGATTTGAGATATTAAAGTTTTATTAAAAAAAATGGAAATACCTATTTTAAAATACTATCAATTAGGCGACAAAATAATTTCACTTGACAACATTTGTGTTGCCTGATTCTCAACCTTTGTGTATGGACAATTGAAGATATTTACCCAATTGTCTCTACGACCCTTTATGAAAATAATTTCCAAGGGAGGATCTACCCTTCTACCCCTCTCCTAACTAAAATAAAATATAAGATAATCGTAATTTATAAATTTTTATTATTAATAAAAAGTCATAATATTTATAACATTTTATAAAAAAATAAATATACATTTTTTTCTTTTAATAATATCATTAATTTGTATACAATTTAATGATTGTCTTGGTCTTGATATTGCTCTATCAACAAATTAATTGTTTTAGAAGTAAACCAATATATTCAAATTAGAGTTGATTTGTAAGTGTCAATTTCTCCAATTTCATGTATAATTATTCTGAAAAATCATATATTAAATTATATTAAATTAAAAACATATCATATTTTTTTCACCTATACGCATATTAGTACATTGCCCAATTAGTTGATGCTTAATATTTTTAAACAATAAGTTGTGACGACAGTCTGATACAATTTTTTTATATTTTATTTTATTTTTTTTTATTTTTTACATATAAACGGGCTTGCGCTTAAGTAAAATGGTACATATAACATGATAATATAATAATATTCTCAATACAACAAATTATTAGAAACAGTTTTAAATAATAGTTATAAACTAAAATAACTTATATACTAATGAAGTGGGGATCCTCATTTGCTATTCTTACCATGCGATTTATAGGTTCATTATACATGTAATTAGTTGAACAAAAAGGGACGTGAAATGGAATCGAGTTGCGAGTAAAGCACGCAGGCACTCTAAAATTAATTAATGAGAGAAGTGTTGGAGCGTCGATATCCGAAGAAATAAGTTTAGTGAGGAAAGAAATATTTTGAGAATATCGACGGCTAGCTAATGTGGATAGGTTGAGCTTAGATAGGACAGGGGAATAATCATGCGGGGGGCAAAGAATTTTCAATGAGTAGCTTGCGTAATTGAGGAATTTCCTTTGGACACCCTCAAGTTGACGACAAAGATCAGTACAATGCGGATCCCAAACCACTGAATATATAATAATATCCCAAACTACTTATATAAAGAAAACCTAATTCGATGTCGACAGAATTAATTGGAGTATATTTGAAATAAACCATATAATTTAAAGTTCCTGAATACCATCTCTCCTTGTTGTTTTTTCTCCATCTAGAATAGCAAATATATTTTTTAAAACTTTGAACCCATTATTTTTCAGTTTATTTGGTATTGTTTCTCTGATTAAATTAGGAGCAAGAGAATGTAGTCTCAATTTGTTTTATTTTATTAATAGATTCTAATAATAAGATTCCAAAAGCCTCAAGATTTTTGATTTCTGAAGAAATTGAACCGAAATTAGATTTTTATGAATTAGATTAGCATCTAAACTTGATTTAGATATAAGTTCTTTTGCTTATATTTTAGTAGCCAAATCTTCATGATTCAATTTAAGTAAAACTTTTTTTTACATAAAAAATATTTTCACAATAGTAATATACAGCATTTAGCTAGGTTCCCCATTGCATAAAAACAGGTTTGGGTGACAATGGAATTTCTGGAACAAGAGTTTTAAAAATTGGTGTACGATATGGTGAATTTAAAAATTTTTTTTTTATGTAACTTCTAATTTTATTGACATCTTGATAATTTTATCTTATATTTTCCTCAACTCTATGAATTACTTATGCCACACAGCTTACATGCACCATTTTTGAATAGAGTGCAAATGGCTCTTACGGCTTACACAATATATGGGGTAGCATCAGATACAAAAATGAGGACATTTTCAGGTTTTATTCCTTGAGGCTATCAACATAGTTTTATTGAACGCTTTTGCAATGGTTGAATGATTTTTTTTTTCAAAACATCAGAATGTAACAAAGTATTTTTCCGGGATTTTCTGCTTCCAGAGTACCAATAAAACGATATTTACTAAATAACAGCCTTCAAAATCTATTATTTTATCTAAATAACCCTTTTTAGTGTAGTCATAGTTTCAAGCAAAAATATAATAATCATTGGCAAATGTATTGATCTAGATATTAATATTTCAACAGTTAAAAGAAATAAAGTAAATCTGACATTAGGTGAATATGAATCTAATTAATTTTTTTTGATTCCAAGTATGATGAACTCAGGTGTTCTGTATTTAATCTGTTATGTGGACAGTCAATCGTTTTTAATAATATGTATTTAGTATTAAAAATGTTTACCATTATACCAGTTACAAGTTCTTCATATGAAAAGATATTTTCCAAATTAAGCATTGTAAAAAATAAACTCAGATGTACTATGGGCCAAGATAGACTAGAAAAATCATTAATACTAATATTTATAAAATAAGAATTAGCTTGTAAATTAAATTTTAATGAAATTATTGACGAATTCAAGAACGTTATTGCTTTTAAACATAGATTATTATTATAAGAGATTGTATATCTATATTTCGTTATGTAATATTTATTGCAATGAGTAAAATAAAAATAAAATATTTTTAGTGCATTTTATATAAACATTTTCTTGTACTTATAATGGTTTTCAAAATAATTGTGGGCCCTAATTTTTAGTGTGTACTCTTGGAACCAAAAGTTTGCGCACGCCTATGATGGTCAATGCTAATATTAATTAAATTTTACTATAATAAAAAATAAATAATAATTGTTTAATTTACTCTCTTTGACATTTTGCTTGTATATATCATGAAATAAACGATAGAACTATAATCATGCTACTATTATTTCGTTATTACTATAATATTTAAAATTAAACTCTAATTGTATCATTATTATAAACTAATTAGATTAGTTGAATGGAAATAGTTGAAATAACTAGTTCAATAGTTCATATAACTTTGAACCAAACAGAAGTTAAATAAATTTATTTTATTTTTATATCCTGTGTATATTTTATATTATATATTAAAATAAAAATAACTATTATACATCGAAATTTAAAAAACATGGTACAAAATATCATGATGTATTGGGTATGTTTTATTTTCTTTGTGGTTAATTCAAATAATTTTTTTTTTTTTTTTTTTTTAATAATTATTTCCTGTCTCATTTGACTTATTTGACTATTTTATAATAAATTTTAAATATATTACTATTACCAGTAATTTTTATTTAAAGTGTATTTCTGAGTTTAGCTCAAACAAATATTGGTAAAAATTAAAATTTTTCACAACTCCATTTATAATAAATGCAAAGATAATTAAATTTAGTATTAATTTAACTTGATAAATACCAAACCCAGTATCATAACTAGAGTGTTAAAGACCCAGATGAAGATTATTTTTCTTAAGATACATAAAAAAGTTGGACTGACTTCACACTATGGGCATTTTTTACTCCTCAGATCGGATAGTATTTGTGGATGTATTGAATTTTAAAGAACCAATGGATAATTTTCTCACTGAAACAATTTTGTATAAAGCTTCAACTTAGTAGGTATACAAGATCATAATTGTATATATATTATTTTATTAAAAAAAAAAAAAACTTGTAGAATAAACTACAAAGATAGGTAAAATATATAATATGAATATATGATTATGGATTTTATAAATATGATTTACAATAAAATATAAAATTAATCTATTTATGTCTCTCTAGGCTTAGTATTTTTCCCAATATTTGGATAAATAATTTCAATTAAAATGGACCAGACTTTTACATTTTGTTATATAGAATTAAATACAAGATAATACAATAATTATGAATCAAATTAAATATAATTAAAAAAAAAAAATTGACGACTATCTGCTATGGGCCTTTTGATCCTGCGGGCCTCGGTGCTGTGCACCCCCTGCACCTATGATTGTTACAGCACTGACCAAACCTGTTTTTTTGTTTTGATGTTCATGTAAAATCAAAAAGTTATCAGATAATAGATTTTTAAATTGTATTGTTTTATTTTATTTAGATAACATTTGTTAAAGAATTAAGTAACTGTGAAGAAACATATAATTTTATTTTGGTTGGATGTTCTTTTAAATCTTCTGGAATATTATTTATATGTCAGTTACCAACTTTGACTACAATTCGCTGTATTGAATTACCAAATGCGGTAAAGTTATTATTTATTAATTAGATTATATTAATTTGTTCTATTAAAAAAAAAAAAAATGTGTTTTTTAAATTTTAGATATCATACATCTCCACAATTAATAATAAACCACTTGCTGAAAATCTACTTTGTGATGAATTTAGTGTTATGTCTACTGTATTATTAGTGGGTTTGGCTACAGGTGCTGCTTATGCAATTGATTTAAGACAAAATCACATTGAACAACGTAAGTTTACCTAATAATTTGCTTTTATCAAATAAAATTCAAATAATTATTTACAGAACTGAGGAGAAATGAAATTGTAGTAAATGAGTCAAGGCCTAGTAAAATATTTATTGTAAGAAAAAATGAAGATTGTCAAGAAGTTAAAGAAATGAGTGATGACAGTGATAGTCATTTAGCAATGTTTATAAATGGTATGTAAGCTTCATCAAACTTGTATGATGATTTCTTTTTTCGTAAACTGTTAAGAAAATCAAGTTAAGCTCAGTTTTTGTATCAAAATTATTTAAAGATATACTTTACTCATTGGTGAAATGAACATTAATGTCTATTTACACCATTTGTGAAGTATAAAAAAGGAAATCAATTTTGGTATTTTAATTAATAATAATATTCTTTCATCATACAATAATAAATAAGTACTTTGTCTTATTATATTTTTAAGTACATACTTATAAACTAAAGTTAATATCTTTTTATTTTAGAAAATTTTTATGCGTATTGTAAAAAACAGTACAATGGCAAACTAAACTTAAACGTATCTAGTTTGTTATATATCGAAGAAATCAATACTATTGCTATCGGATATTCTACTGGTCATTATCAACTATGGGATTGTAAAATAATGCGCACCATGTATGTATTGATCATTATCCATTAATAATTAAGTGTATAATGTTATTCTCAAACTCGATTTGATATTTAGTATTAATTAATTTATTAAATAAAGAATGCTTTGAGCTAAATGTAGAATCTTCTTAAATCTTAATCATCTTAAAAAATAATTGAATTTACTTTACGTGCATTTTTCTCGCTAAAATCCAGTATTCTTTGTAAAAATTAAATAAATAAAAAAATTATAATTATTTTCAAATTATTAAATTTGAAAAACTTAATATTTTAAAATTTGTCATATATTTCTGGTATTAACTATTTAACAGTTTAGAGATTAAAATTGTCAATTGACAGTTTTAATTATTTATCAATTTTTTTGTTTCCTTAGTCTGGTTAAAATTGTTGTATTAAAAATTATACTTTCAATTCTTTACCTAAAAATGATCTTATTGTATGATTTAAATTTGATTCTTACAAATCAGTATATATTAGAAGAGTAGGGAATTTAATCCTGATATTCATCCTTTTAGATATATTTCTTTAAAATATGTTTGATTTATTAATTTAATTATAATAAATGATACAATATACTAAATGAAAATTATAATTATTATAATATAATGATTTATATATAATCATACTACATTTATTGAAGTATATTAATTATAATAATTTGGACAAGCTCATTGCTGTGGTATATATTTATAAATTAATAAGTTATTTTTTTACAAACAAAATAAATGTAACTTGGTTTCGGTTAAACAAACATGTATAATATCTAATTAATTAATTTACTTATTATTATATCAACAATTTTTATTTAAATATTATTTATTCATATTTAACACATTTATTCTTTTTAATTCAGATGCTTATTAAAAGAGCCAAAATGTGTTATGCCAGTAACTCATATTAGTTTTATGGAACCATCCGATGACCCAAATAATTTGTGTTATCTTTGGGTTATTCAATCAGATAATTCTAAACTTCCAAATGCAACAATGATTGCACTAACTTATGAAGAGCGAATTGTTATGCCTAATGGTCATTTATTATATAAAGTAAGTATAATGTATTAAAATTTGAAAAATGTGCATTGTTACATTTAATACTATTTTTCTATAAAGACATATAAAGGAAGTGGTGTAAAATTGGAAATGTCATTAAAGAAAGAGACTGGAATTGGACGTTGTATATCTGCATTATCCTTGTGTAATATGAATCTATTTAGAAATGAAACTGGTAAGCACATTTTTTTTACAAAATAATTATTAATTTTTATTAAATTGAAATAGATTTTTAAAATAAAATTTCTAAGTTACACCACTAAATTTAAATTGCATATATTTATTTCACTTCTACTAAAATACTTATACAAGTATTAAAAAATTATGTATACAATGTTCTTGTATATTATTATCATAACTGTCCATAAATGCTTCATAAATATTTTATCAAAATGATAATAAAAATATAACTTTAATGTAAAACCTTCTTGTAAAACATATTGTTGAAATTCAAAATATTTCTACTAAACTTTTTAGTAATTTTACAAATGTAATATTTTTATTCTGCATATATTAAATAATTAAATTTTTTTTCTGCATATATTAAATTAATTAATGTAAAAGAAGTTAATAACTATTAATTTTATTTTTTAGACATAGATGAAGATTGTGAAATAAGATTATTTGCTATGTTAATCGAAATACGTAAAAATGTTGATGCTGATCAAGAATCATATATATTTTTGTTTGATATTAATCAGTGGTATAAAGCTCAAATGCCTTCATATATAAATCATCTTCAAGTATCCAACTCATATGCTAGTTTTGTAAAATTGCCTCATAATGTTAGCTGTTTAGATTTTAAAATTTCTGACAGAACATTGCGTCCATTTGGTTACAATTTTAGAAGTAATGTCGAGGAACTTTATTATCCATCTTCGATTTATTTTGGTAATTAACTATTGTGTTTGGAATTTTTATCAAATTGATTTTTCATGTATTTATTTTTTTTTACTAGAGTGCGATTGTTTAATGAATTCAGAAATTATACAATTTAAGCATGCTGGTGTTCAACAAGAAATTTTAGATCAGTTACTTTTAAAAAATTGGAAATTATTAACAAATCCAAGTTTAGTATTCAGTCAGTGTTTACAAACAAATTTAAGACCATTCTTTTGGGATAATCCAGAAGATTATGTTAATTACAGTTTGGTAAGAATTAAAAATATGTTTAATATGCACATATTACTAATAAAAATATGTTCTTTTCAGCTTGATAAAAGAAGTTTTATAATATCAATTTTAGTAGAAAACAAAATTTTATCAGTTCTTAGTGCTTGTGCTGAAGAATGGAAAAATGGAACATATGTATCTACTGGGGCTACCATTTTACATTTAGTTCAATGTCTTTGGAAGCATGTCATGGTTGTCAAACAATTTGCTGACAAATTATGTTAGTATTAAATTCCTATTAATAAATCATTTTTATGTACAAATAATTATTTATAAATTAATAATTTATTAATTTTAATTATATTTAGGTGTTCCTTTATTTGACTATTCTGGTACTCAATTGGATAAAAAGAATAAAAGAATATTAAATCATTGTTTATCTCAGATGGAATGTGTTAAAAATTTTCTCAAAGATTTACATACTATCTATGGAGTTCATATAATTAATGGTAATAAACTTTGACTTTATGTTAACTTTGGTTAGTTATCATTATTGTTAATCAGTCGTTTTTATAATCAAAAATCATAGATTAGATACTATAATTATATTATAATTTGCTTAATCTCATATAAGTGATTGATTATCACTAATACATTATGTTCATACAATATATTAATGTTTCAAAAAAATTTTAGATTAATGTTATAATTCAAAAATGTATGTAATAAAATGTATACTTAGGAGTATATTATTATCACACGCTTTTAAGGAACAATATTTAGCCAAATTCTTAAACATGTTTCTGTTGTCTGTGTCGTTGTGTTAGTAGTAATAATCATTAGTGTTAGTAACCCGTAAAAAAACAATTTTACTCACTGTCAACCATTACCAACTAGGAATCCTGTACTGTTTTTTCTTATCATATTGTATGTTTTGTTTGTTCCCGGTGTCCTAGATTATTGCCCGAATCAAAACTACTTATAATATTCAATCCTATAAATCTATAGTCACTCATCAAAAACTAACAACATACTTTCTAGAGTGTTAAATACGAATACTTAAGTATTTTTATGTATTATATTTTGTCATGGTATATGTAAATTGCAGGTTTTGTAATTTGTACAATATGTACAATGCATGTTTACATATTATTATACACCTATTATTAGTAATATTAATGACAATAATAATTAAAAGCAAATTCTACATAATTAAAGTTATCATTATCCATTGATTTTAACACAATTTCTTCATAACTTTTTCAAACATGATCATACTCATTTTGGTATGTCTTCTGTTTTAAATTCATTATTTCTATTGCAGACATAATTTCTTGTAACTGATTAAAACCACTTACAATATTTAATATGCTTATAATTGCCGAAATATTTTTAGCCATAAGATTCTTATTTTCAGATGATTAACTTTTTTTGCAACAGTTAAAACTTAAAATTTATTTCAAGCCAAACTTTCTTTCACTGTTAACTATCATTTTTAAATTTACAATCAAATGGTGTTTGTAGTTCTCAATGTTTTTGATTTCTTGAAATAAATATGATATATTTACTACTCTTCTTCCATGAATTTTAATTTTTATACTATTATTTTGGAGTGATACCATACAAATTTTTCTTCAGGTGAACAAGTACCAAATTTATTATTTTCATTTGCAGTTAAATTTGAAATATCATATATGTTATAGTCATTACTCAATAGTATAACCAATTTCATATCATCTGGAGTGAATATATTTAAATATTTTCCTTAGAGGATTTCTATCACATCAGTTGCGATGGAATTATTTGAATAAGCTTAATCAGAAATACTAGCAAACTTAGGTAAAATACTTTTTAAAAGTATTTAAAATAAATACTCGAATATTTACAAAAAATAGTATTCCGAAAATGTATTCAAATACATTATTTAGAATACTTTAAAATTTTTCCGAATACTTTTAAAATACTTCTAATTTTTATACTATGAAAATAATAAACGTTCACTCATCAGAAATATTTGAAATTGTAGACTAAATATATTATTTTATTGTATTTTTATATTACATAACTGTTATAGTTAATGATTTACAACAATAATAAATACCTGATATTAGCTTATACAAGATATGACAGAGTAATAAAATCATTTAAAAAAGAGATGATTTAACGGTATTCGAAATACAGTGTTCAGAATATTCGTTATAAGTATTCAAAATACTTAATTGAATACTTTCAAAAAAAGTATTTTAAAAGTATTCAAAATACTTAAAAAGTATTCTAAATACTACCCAAGTCTGGATACTAGTTATAAAAATTAATATCAATGAATAATCATCTAAAATATTAAAATCAACTATAATTGAGTTAATTGAAAGAAGTAACTATATTAAAAAATATATATAAAATCAAATATTGATAGTATTATATAGACAAACTTAGATTAGGTTTTTAATTACGAACCAACTAAATCATAATTTGGTTTTTGAACTATTTTCTTTTTGATATTAATCACATTACCTAATTTTTTTTTTCATTTCAACAAACATTGTTTCTTAAATTTTACCAATTTTTTTATATTTTTACATAAAACTGGCTCACTCAAATTCAGTTAATCCATTTATCTTTAGCATATTAAATAACTATATAAATATTTGCTACTGAATAAACCATTAACTATAGGTGCATTAAGACCTATGAGTAACGGAATAGCCAATAATATTACTTAAGTAATTGATGTTTATCGTTATATCATGTGTGCAATGTACCACAATGTGTAGATGTCATATAATCAGTCACAGCAGCATTAATTATTTTGGACTAACCTTGAATTGTTTGGGAATGTCGGTAATAATTAGCATTTAATTTTTTCAAGAATAGATTATGTTTAGATTCCTGATATTCGTTACTAGATAAACGCGATTATTCAATAGGAAATGGGTTAAACGTTATATACTCGCATGTCAGAAGACACCTAAAATCAAAATTGTTTCTTAGCGATTATTTTTTAATTATTTCTTAAATCATAGATCTAAATGAATTCCAATATACTGATTTTAATTTTACTCTAATAACAATTTTGAAAACAGACTTCATTTTATTGACAAACAACTTACAATTCTTCAAACCACTATTATTTATATAATAAAAAATAAATTTCGTATTTTTAGAAATTCTCGTAGTAAATATTACAGGTTAAGACAGTTTTTTTATACTTCTACTTCAAATGATTCAAAATGAAATTCATAATAAATTAAAATATGTTTTCATAATAATTATCGGAATAAAACTTAAGTCAATATGCTGAAACTTTTTGCTCCAAAAATCGGTAATATGGAATTTCCTTAAATAATAAAATTTTTAACTTGCTAAATTTATTTTATAACTTATATTTATTTTAAATATATGAAATATAATTTTTATTTTATTTTTCAGTTGATTATTCTTTTCGAGTTTATACACTAAACTTAGTCACTCAATATTTTAAAGCAGTAACATGTTTTCTCAACTATGGTCTTTTACCAGAATCTACTGAAGAAGATCCTACTCAAGGTATTCTACATTGTGATTTTACTTCTTTAATTCAGTATGCTAATAAACGGTGAGTAACTATTTAGTGTAAATATTTTTTTAAATAATTAAATACTTAAACCTAATATAAATATATATATAAATATAATTAATAAAACAATTTATAAAAAAAAACCATTTGTAACTCTCTGCATTCTTGTTCAATATTTTTTTAACATTTGCTCAAAAATAAGTGTTATATAAGCTTTTATATTTTAATTTTTAAAATTTATGAATGAATATCTCTTATAATGTTGATCAATTGTGATTCCTAGAAATTTGATTTTGGAGAATTGTAATTTCATTAATTATTATTTCCATACTTTTATCTTTATGTCTTCCCAAGTTATACATTTTTTTTTTTTTTTTTTTGATAAAATTTATCCTTAAATTGTGTTTAAGTTATAATTTATATTACATATATTCTAAGTTTTTTCTTATAAGTTAAAAAAATATCTTAAGTCTTCTACACCTAAAAGGATATTTAAATTTGACAAAACAAATGTATTTACATTTAGTAAAAAATGTAATTTTTCATCTTTAATATTCACGTATTTAAGAGTTGTGTCCTTTAACTTAATAGTTTATAAGTAAGACTATTATCACTGAGGTTATTTAAAAATATTTTGATTTAAAGTATTTTGTATAAAAATATAAAAATGTATTATTGTATAATTAGATGTAAATATAATAATATTATAAGTCATAACCTAGATAACATTTGTTCAAAATCTAAAAATAATAAATGTCAGCCATTTTTTTACTACCATTTTATAATACTTTAAAAGATATTTCATTGTATCTTATTATTAAAAAGATATAATATATCCTCATAAGATTTATTTTTAGTAGTTAGTTTCACAGTTTTTTTTCTTGTTTTTTGGAGGTTTTTATTCTCAATGATCACAATAGATTTCTCATATTAAATTATTCAATATCTTGTTAAAAAAAAAAAAAATTAATAACATTTTTCAATTTCAATATTATTATAATTTTTCAATATATCTATTGAAAAATAAGTAATTACACTTGATTATAAAACTATCACAAAACATGTGTAGTATATTGATTATTGATTTTTAGGCGAATGGAATTTGGAGATTCACAGTTATATTTAATTGATGCTATTGTTTATAATGAACCAAAAGGAAATAAATTAATCGAGCAATGGCAACATGAAGGCAGTGAAGCTACTAAGGGCATGTATCCACCCTCTACAGTTCAATGCCTGTTGAGAATTTATTTGAATTCAGCACTATCTGATCAAGTGAAAGATTTCATTATAATTTACTTTTTGATTGACGTTTGTTCTTCACAAGAGTAAGTTTTTACTTTAAAATACATTTAATTGATCAAATAATTTACTCAAATATAATTATTTCAGACTAAATGTAATGCTTGCAAATCGTATGTGTAATTTTGCTATTGAATTTGATGTTGAAAATAAAGGATTGAATACACTATGTCGTGCTAGCTGGTTATTTGATCATGACATGTTTGAAGTAAATATTATTTTTGTTATTTATTTCATTTTTATTTTATTTTTAAATTTAATATTTTCAGGATGCTATAGAAATATTGTCAAATAATAAAGAATGGATGATAGACAATGATAAATCATGGGATTGGTTCCATTGGACTGTTTTAAAATTACTTGTATTTAAAACTGAATATTTTTGGGCAAGATTTTACATGAAACTTGTTAACATTAAACCTGAAAATATTAACGATCACAAGTAAATCAAATAAATTGAATTATTTATATAGCTTTAAGTTATTAACTAAATTATGATTTGCAGATTTTATATCAATTTACAAGTTTTGAATAATCAATATTTTGATGGCTTAAACTATATACGTTCTAGACCAATTAAGGAAAAACAAATTTTATTTGAATATTTTTTTGATAGTAAGTTTATGAAACATTTGTGTAATAAATATATATTTTTATTCATTTTATTTTTATTCTTAGGATGCAGAGAAACAAGTAAATTAAAATGTTTGATAGAATATCTTTGGGAGTTGGAAGAAGAAGAATTGTTTTATTCATACTTAAAAAAATTTAATGACCCGGAGTCATTATCTATTCAATTATTATTTTTACTACAACGAGGAAGGTAATAAATATTCATATGATTAAAATAATTTTATACTCAAAAATATATAGTGCATTTAGTCCTTATTTTACATTGTTTTGTAACCGATTCCTGATTTTTATATTACTCTTATTTATCCATTTTACCAAATTGTAAAGATTATTGTTTTTTGTAATTGTAAAAAAAATGTACCAGTATATTCATTATATCTGTTGATTTTATTAATAATGTATTATAAGAGAAACATTTTTACTACTTTATTCAGTGAACTTACATTAGCATAATATTTATTTATTTATTAGGTATATAGAAGCTATTGAACTGAATAAATCATTAGAATGCATAAATAAATCAAAATGTAATGATGGTCTGGCAATAACTAGTCTTTTGGTTAGTGGATTCGATAAAAGTATACCTATGACCATGAAACAAAATTATAATCGTCCTCCTGTTAAAAGTTTATACAAAAAAACAGGTTAGTTGTTAGATACTAAATATGTTAATGTATATTCAAAAAATATAATTTTGATGTTAAGAATTAATTAATTTATATTAGATATTGTGACGAAATGTATGAATAATGACATTAAATTGTTTAATGTAACGGAAAGAAAAACAGATAATGTGGTTAATTTAATAAATTCCCCAAAATCGTCATCTAATTCAATGTAAGTTACTAATCTGAATTATTTTATAATTCATATAATTAATTATATTATATACATTTTTGTAGAAATCTGATTATACCACCAAACAATAGTACACGAAAGCGTTCTCCTTCATATGATATACTATATAATGAGAAACGAAGGAAAATAACTGATGACTATATATTAAGTCCTCCAAAAGTTGTTGATGATGTTATTGAAAGGCCAATTGAAAAACATGTGCTGGAAATTCTAAAAACTCCACTAGTAGAAAAGACATTTACGTCACCTTCTGTAATGAATTATTCATCAATTTTAAAGGTACGTTTATATAACTACAAAATTTAAATCAATAAAATAAGATATGTTTTTATAAATATATCATTAGCTAATTATATTAATAATCTTGACCACCAACAAATAAATAACTTGAAACTATAAATGAAATATTATACATTAATTTAGGTTCATCAAGATTTTTATTTCTATTAACCATTAACATTGTCATAATTGAATAAAAATTATATGCCTTTGTTTTAAAAAATACCTAATGTATATACTATTAGTATTATAAAAGTACAACTGATGTATTTATTATTATCTTTTTATTTTATTGAATTAACGCCTGATAAGCTCGAGTACAGGTTTACATTAAATATGTATTTATTAGTAAAGGAAACTTTTGAAAATCATTTTGATAGATATTCTGTATTATAATTGTATGTATAAATAGGGTGATTAAGAATATTTTATATTAAAATATTTTTATTTTTAAATTTTTTTCTTACATTATTTTTAGACGGGATCTGCAAAAAATTTAAGAATATTATCCTTAAAAGGCGCTGAGAAACCAGCTTCTAAAACTATATTAAGATTTAGTTTACCTGATGATAATAATACTTCAATTGAACAGTAAGTTAGAACGATTATTATATAACAATTATTATTGAATTCTGATTGAAATAAGGCACAAATTAGTTTTTTTGTGTGTGTGTGTGTGTGTGTGTGTGTGTGTGTGTGTGTGTGTGTGTATATGTACACTATTTTGGCCAGAAAGATTTTTCAGTCAACACTAAATAAATGGTAATAAGATCAAATTCATTTTGATTCTTATTTCAAAAACATTGAACGATAATTTGATTTCAAGTTAAATAGACCAATATAATACCAAGAGGTGGACCATAGAGTTAACATATAAAGAGGCCATTACATATATTGCCTGTGTTCAAGTGAAGCCAAATATTCGATCATTTACCTATATCAAGAGTCAACTTATTTTTATCACTATAGTCTATGAATCATAAACAATTTATAGACCATTAAAATGTTATTCTATGATTTACAATTATAGATTAAAGAATTACAGCTTCGACTTTTAATATTATAATAAATGTTGATTTGTTCTTTTTTTTTTTTCATTTTAGTATAATACAATGTTGTACTTGGTACACAGTATTTATGCACTGTATCGAATAGAAATGGCCACAAAAATTGTCACCTAAAAGTGGCTAATTTGCTCAGTATCCATTTGCACTTTACTATATAATTTAACAGCTTCTTTATATTACTTTATTGGATGAACACTTTTAGGCGATAGGCTGATAACAGATAATCAGTCATCATTTTATTTAAGGCAGTTATTTTCAATTTTAACATATAATTAAAAATGCATTCCAAACAATATAACAGTTTGCAAATTTCTCTAACAAAAATTATTTTTACTTGTTGATATTTAAGTTATTCTGTCTTAATACTTCATTGCATTTACTTTTATTTGTGTTAAATTATTTAGAAAAAATATCATGTATAAAATAAAAAAAAATGTTAAAATGTTGTCTCAGATCTCAAAATATTTTCCTGTATTCTATTTTATTAACTTAATCTTCACATAATAGAATAATTTTTTGCAACACGAAACTTAAAAAGTAAATGCAAAGTAAAAACCATAAAATAGAGAATAAAAAAAGATCATAAATCAAATATAACTTTTGCTATAAAAATGGTGGCCGAATTTTTTTTTTTGCCCTATCTTACCATGTATTTTTTTATCAGTTTCTATTCTGATTATTCTATTATATTTATCCAACTTGATCTAGGAATTTTGTCCTTTAGTTTAGTTTAATTTGTTTATTAACATTTTTATTGAACATTTAAATTTGAAAAATTGACTGAAAATATGAGCTATTATTATGGGCATCACCCATTTGCTCTAAAAAAAAATTTATTTATTTTGGATATAGCCCATTCGCGCCAAAGTAAAGAAGGTTATTATTTCCGACAGCTTATAAGCGCTAAATTTACCTGCATAAACATTTCACATTAACGACTTGGTTAATTCATTAATAAATGACAAAATTATTTTGATAAAGCAAAAATAAAGCATATTTATTTTTTTAAAAAAAAAGGAAAAAAACCATAACCAAAAATTAACATTTATTGGTTATAAAAGTGAATAAAGAAAATTGAAAATTTAATTTACATTAAAAAAATTATTAATTACAATGTATTTTGTAAGATTTGAAGTAGTGAAACTGACTTTAGTGTCTAACAGAATGTTTTTATACATAGTGAAAGAATGATCTTAAAACAATCACCAAATTCTAACTCTTAAGTTTTTTAAAATACATTTGTTTTAACTTTTGACATTTTTTTTAAATTCAAACACTAAAATTTATGGTAATAAAATGGTCGATATCGATGTTATAAGAATAGATTATTTGTAAATCGATAAACTATACATTTAATACATTTAACAGTCAAGCCGATAAAGAAAATAATAATAAGCCAATATAACCGTTAAGTCCTTATTCCGGGTTTCACATTTCTTATTAATTAAACAATTTTTTTTTATTATCATTATTACTATAACATAAACATTCAAAAACTCGACAGTTGAAATAACTGAAATAAAGCAATAAAAAATCATTTATACAAAAAAGCAAGCCATAAAAAGCAAAAATTAATTGATTTATATGGAATCAGAATGACATGAAACGAAATTGATGAATAAAAATTAGATTTCTATCTTATATACCTATAACAGGGATGGCAAATCCATGGCACATGAAAAGTTTTACTATTATATATTATAGGACCTATAATATAATATAATATAAATAATTAACAAAGCAATAAAATTATATTAATTATTATTATTTATAATATATTATTGTTATTATTATGTACCTAAACTAACCTTTTTATACTAATACTTCAATTATACAATCAAATTATAATATAACAAAATATAATATTTTTAATATTTTTTTCGTGGCACGCTCCATAAAAAAAAAAGGTAATTTTGGGCACGCACTGTTCAAAAGGTTTGCCATCACCTATAATATACCTATATATTTTTTATGTTTGAAAATGTACATGTATAAAAAATTTTATATGCCTTAAAATCCGAGCCCTAATAATAATCAATACAATTTTATTTAAATAATAATCAACTATAGTAAATTCTACAATTTTTTAAAAATAATAATAATTATATATTTTTTTTTAAACAATAATAAATAATCAGTAGTTAAAATTAAAAAAAATTATTAATAAAATAATTAAAAAATTAAACATTTTTTTGAAAATGATATACTATTATTAATAGTCAATAGAATGAACATTTTAAAATTATCAATCGAATTATCATAATAAAATGAATAAATACATCATACATATCCTATTCTTTATTGTAATTAAATGCAACTATTTTTACATATTAGTAACACGTTATTTTTTTGTTTTTATAATTCGCATTGGCTTTAAAAAAATTTTAAACTTGTTTTAACTTTTGCATTTTTTTGAGGGATAGGTATATTTTTAATACTAATATTTATATTAAAATAAAAATATCTGTTTGAACTGTTTAAATTAAAATTTCTAAAAATGTAAAAATATCAAGTTGAAATTTAAAAAATTGTTCATTTAAGTGAGAACGAAAAGATTCACAGATATTAGTGGTTTTAGTTAAATTAGCTGTAAATCAGTTATATAGTATTTGTCAGTAAATCTGTATATGAATTAACCAAGTCGTTAATGTAAAATGTTTACGCAAGTAAATTTTGTCCCAAACGGAAATAATATCCTTTTTTTTTATTTTGATGCAAAAGGCTGTACTCAAAACAAATTTTTTTTTTTTTGCGCAAAAAGGTAACTTCCCATAATAACTCCCCACATTATTAATCTTGAGCCAAATAAAAATATAGGTTTGAAATTCATCATCTTTATATACATTTTATTTTTTAGGGTTGAGTCTGAAAAAATGATGGACATTTCGAAGCCTGATATTGATAAAAATGATGATATTTTCATTGTTGAAAGTAGTGATTCCAATAATTCTTCTCATCAAATAATTAAAGAATCAATAGACTTACCCAATGATAATTCTAAAAAGGAATCATTAGATTTTGAAACTGTAGTTGATGAAAGAGATGATGAATGTGAACAAATGGATATTTCTGAAGTCTATTCATTAATTGATTTAGAAACGCAAGACACTTCTTTGAAAAAAAGAGATTTAATACCCTCAGATACTGAAGTAAATACTATTTTTTTGCTGTCATCATCAGATGAAGATGAAGTCAAAGTAACATCAGATCCTCAATCAGTGACTGAAAATACAAATTCCATTACATATAAATATAACGAATACGATGATCAAATTGAATACAAGAAAATAACAAGCTCAGCCCCTTCTGCATTTGATATTAAAAACTATAGTTTAGCAACTAATACTGAACCTGTAATGAATGTAGTTCAAAAATCCATATCGCACAGTAATGATGTTAATTCAAATTTTAGATGTTCTTATCTAGTAGGAGATCAACATCTTGTCGAAGAAGATGATGATGACGTTATTATTTTGGATTCAGAAAATGAAGATGAAATAGAAAAAGAATTTTCTCCGGCATGTTCGTCTGGTTCTACTGAAACAATAAAAACATTAGATTGTTCTTCCGAGTCTAATTCATCATGTGATAGCGATTTAGAAAATACAAGATATGGTAGATTTAAATCGCATAAAGAAGAAAAAATCCAAGATAACAATGATGATCAACTAGAAGAGGAAGGTGAAGAAGAAGAAGGCGAAGAAGAAGAATTCGAAGAAGAAGAAGGCGAAGAAGGATTTGAAGAAATAGAAAATGACGTGGATTCATGTGGCATCTCATTTTCAGGAGAAGAAAATAACCAAAAAGAAGAAATGAATTCGGAGCAATATGATGTCATATCTTCCATGGGTGTAAATTATGGTTATTTACAATCGTGCCATGAAGGTAATAATATAGATACTGATGAGAATCATTATAATGAATATGATGTAGATGAACCTAGATTGCAATATAGCAAAGAAAGTAGTGGTACAAATTTAGAACATCATCTGGAAAATTATGATGATCATATAATGTATATCCATCCCAATGAATGCGAAGAAAATAATTTTGAAAATCATAATATTGAATTTGATAATAAATTTGAAGAAAATGATAATGCAGAATTCGATGAAGAAGTTGAAGAAATTAGTTCAGAAAATGAGAAAGTTGAAGATATAAATTCAGAAAATGATAATGTAGAAATTGATGATGAAGTTGAAGAAATCTGTTCAGAAGATGATATTGTAGAATTCAATGAAAAAGTCGAAAAAAAATGTAGTGTAGAATTTAATCAAGAAGTTGAAGAAATCGGTTCAGAAAATGATAATGTAGATATTGATGAAGAAGTTGAAGATATGAATTCAGAAAATGAGAAATTTGAAGAAATCGGTTCGGAAAATGAGGAAGTTGAAGAAATCTGTTCAGAAAATGATATTGTAGAATCCAATGAAGAAGTTGAGGAAATCGGTTCAGAAAATGATAATATAGAAATTGATGAAGAAGTTGAAGATCTAAATTCAGAAAATGAGAAAGTTGAAGAAATCGATTCGAAATATGAGGAAGTAGAAATCTGTTCAGAAGATGATATTATAGAATTCAATGAAGAAGTTGATAAAAAATGTAGTGTAGAGTTTAATCAAGAAGTTGAAGAAATCGGTTCAGAAAATAATAATCTAGAAATTGATGAAGAAGTTGAAGAAATCGATTCGGAAAATGAGGAAGTTGAAGAAATCTGTTCAGAAAATGATATTGTAGAATTCAATGAAGAAGTTGATAGAAAATATAGTGTAGAATTTAATCAAGAAGATGTAGAAATTGGTTCGGAAAATGTTAATGTAAAATTTGATGAACAATATGAAGATAACAGTTTAGAAAAACATAATTTAAAAGATATAGGAAACACTTTGATACAATTTAACGATAAGTTTAATGTTGCACTTGAGAAGGATGTGTTTGATGTACATAAAAAAGAAGAAAGTGAAAATGATATTATAATAACTTCTTCTGATGGCTTGAATTCAAATATGCTAAAAAATACATCTTCGGCATTTGATCCGACTAAAGAAATACCCAGTAATGATATTGAAATAGATGATATTACAAAAGAAAATTATAGTAATATCCTGGTTGAAAATGAAATTGTAGGAAATTCAAGTATAAAAGGTCAAGAAAATATAAATGAAACAGTTGAACATATTAATGACATCACTAATTGTGATGTCTCTATTAAAGTGAAAAATAATAATGATGAAATATTAACAGAAGTTCAGAATGATATGAATACAGCTGTTGAAGAGTGTCCATCTGCTATCAATGATAATAACATTGAAGAATCAATAACCAAGTCGAGTCTAATCCCTGAAAATTGTCCAAATCATACCACAATGACTGAAACTCAATTGAGTCAATTAGGATCTTTTGAAGTTGATGTTAATCAGTCAACTCCATTTTTATTTGGTGATTCATTTTCTGGTCAGCAAGATTTTACTGACCACAAGCCAATGTTTCTTTTTGGTCAAGTGTATTCATTTAATAAAGAACAATTTATTGTAACTCCACATACTGATACACCCACAACACAAGATCTTAATACAAACAACGACGAAATTATGGTTACAAATATCGAACCTAAAAACGTAGAGGTAGTTGATGACATTCAAGACATTTTAGAATTAGAATCATTACCTGAAAGCAATCCTGATGAAAATTTGGTTGTACATAAACGCTCAAGATTAAATAGCTTACAACCAGACTCTAATGAAAATAATGAAACAATTAATATTATTGATCAATTTTCTGTTCCATCTGATAACAATTCTCTACTACAAAATGATATAATTCAAGATTCTGAAACAAAAAAACCAATTTCTACAATAAATACTAATCTACTTATGAAATCTGATCAGTTAGAATCAACAATTAATCATGAAAGTCAGATCCTTCCAATAATGACTGAAAAAAGAAAATGTGAAACAGATCATCTAGCTGATTACTCAGTGGAAAATAATAAAAAAGAAGAAAAATTCACTGAGAAATCATTAATAGTTTCTCATAATACAGAAGATATGAAAACTACTCCAAAGCCTCGAAGAAGTGTTAGAGCTATCAGTGAACAAAAAGAATCAAACATGACTATTATGACCAGATCTAAACGTGCAAAATCTCTTATCCCTCATTCAACTACTGAAAATCTACAAATTTATAATTCCAATAATCCGTTATTAGAATTAAATAACACTTTTAATTTGCCAAAAAGTGAGCAATCTTGTGATAAAATCCCCATAGAATCAATTAATCCATATGTTGTTTTGATTCCATTATCAGATACAATTATTACCACTAATAAAATGGTTAAGAATAAAGAAATAGAACCTTTGCCAGATAAAACTGATAAAATGGAAGATATTGGTGATCTAAATTCAAGTCGACGTACGTCCTTACGAAGTAGTGTAATTAGAACAAAAAGATATAGTACAGTTTCTTGTGATGATTCTGAGTATAAAACCAAACAACCACAATCTTCTGAAGTTGAAGAAAATCAGCTTAGTGTATCAATGTCAAACGTCAATGAAAAAATAAATAATGAAACTAATAGTTCTAGAAAGAGAAGACGCTCTACCAAATCGAGTCAATTACCTGAAACTGAAATAATTAAAAGAAGAACTAGAGCTAAAAGTGAAACTAACCTAAATCAATCAATAGCTGGTTCTTTAAATCTTTTTCGTGCTTCTGAAATGTTAGAAGATGATACTAGACATGTGACAGTTTCATTATCTAGGAAAAAATCAAAAAGTCAAGGCAACATTGTTTCAACAAAACAAGAAAGTGGATGTTCAAAGTCTTCAATTCCTGTGAAACCTGCATTTGCTTTAGAGTTGATTCCTGAAGAAGACTTTTTAAATCATAATAAAAATGTAGAAAGTGAACATGTATCAACTAGGAAATCAAAATTCAATTTCTTAGCAAATAAATCAAATCGAATTGAACCTAATGATACAAATGTTCAACTTAAAACGAAAGCTAAAACTCCAAAAAGAAGAGCTAAATCAGTTGAATCCGGTCCAGCGATAACATTATCTGCTGTTAAACCAAAAAGGCCAAAACGAAGTGCAAGTGTCAATTTATTATTATCAGATGAAGAAAACGAGGAAAATGATCGTATGGAAACTTATAAAAAAGCAATTCAAGTTAAACAAAAACGTTCAACTTCTAAATTTGTTAATAGTAGGAAAAAACCAAAAATTTCTCATCAAAATGAGTCCATTTATATTTCTGAATCCGAAACTGATTCTAATGAATCTAATCAAAATTTAAATGAGCTATTCACTCCTGCAAATAAAAATACCAAAATACCTATGGGTGTTTTAAATTCTGAAAATGATGATAGCTCTGATGATAATTCTGCTATAGTTTTTAAACAAATGTTAACATCAAAGACTTTTCAGTCTTCTTGTTCTGTAGAGCCAATCGTTTATAGAAATAAAAAAAATGAACACAAATCATCTGTTGAGACAGTTGTTTCTAATTCTCCTATAGCTGTTAAAGAAAAAAAGAAACCAAAAGCTGATATCAGTAAACAACGTAAAACTTCTAGCAGTAACACAACTGAAATTCAAAATTCTCCAAAGAAAACAGTTAAGAGCAATACAGAGAAGACTTATGTAGATGAACTGCCAAAACGAAGAAGAAGGAATATTAAGGTTAATATATCTTAAATATTTATCTATTCTTGATTTAAAAATTTTATCAAAGCAATTAATAATAGTATTAGTTATAAACGAAAAATTTTCTAATATTGATATTATTTTTAGGAAACAATACAAGCGCCTATTGACCCATTAAATGATCCATTGTCTGAAAGACGTATGACACGATCTCAACATTTATTGTTAGATAAATCTCTACAATCTACATCATTGATAGTGTAAGAATTTTTATTTTCTTATCTTAAATAATAAAACTAATTGGATTTCACTGATTTAATTTATATATGTATAACGTGAACATTCAATTACTAAAGAAATTTTATTTTAGTATTAAACTATCATAATATGAATTTATTTAATTATATTCTACAAAAAAAACCTGTGAATGTAAAACTCACAAATTTTAATTGAAGTGTTATACAATTTTTCTAACCAACAATAAATCTAAATGTTTTTTTATTTGAGCCCATTCGTAAGCGATTTTTGTCTGAATTGTTTTAACAAATACATTTTACTATTTAACCTATTTGATAAATTTAATTTTTGTTTCAGACATGATGAAACTGCTAATAACTTGTCCGCTCATAAACCAGAAAATAAAAAAACCCCCAAAAAAATCAAGCAAAAAAAGTCTAATAATTAAGTAAAAACTAATATATAATTTTCAATGTTTTTAAACAGGTTAATATTTTTATTTTATACTACAAGTATTGCAGTACTGCTACCAGAATTTTTTGTTTTTACTATTTCATTATTTTTTTCAAAGGACTATACTATGTGTATAATATTATAATTGTATTCATGGATATTTCTGTTGATGTACTATACAATAAGTTTTCACACAATTTCTTGTTATTCTTAAGTTACAGGATGTTAACAGTGTTGCAGTACTATACATAGTTTTATAATTATCAAAAGTTAACTGGAAATGTATGTATTTTATTTAATTAATAAAATTACACTGTATGTTATTCATTAGTTTGTTAACTCAATTAATTTTTAATTTTGTTATGAATATTGGTTAGTATAATGCAGTTTAATATTCAATAAGAATGAAAATTATAATGTGTCTAATTAGCATGACAATATTAGTATTACTCATTATTATACAAATGTATATATTATGATGAAAATAGTTGTAAAATTTAATATTAAATTATTTTTAAACTATACTATAGTGATTTTAAATTTATACAAAATCAATATTAATGTTAAATAAGTTCAGCAAACCATTATTTACTAATATGAAAAAAAACATTACTTATGTAATATTTAAGTAATACACCTGTATTTATTTAAATAAATCTCGTAACTGATCTAGATAGAACAACATTAGTGTTATGTACCAAATTGTTTGCAAAATTATATTACGCTTACCGTTATATCATAAAATATTATAACAATTTTAAAATGTTTAACCGACTAAAAAAAAAAAAAAAAAATAGACCTGAATCAATGTCTACTGAAAATTTGTGTACATTATCTCGATCTAACTGAAATCGAAAACCATATTTACATTTCATCACTTCATCAAACATTTCAATCACAGTTATATTTTTGAAGTTTAAAACTTTAGGTCTGAGAGTACCATAATATATACATCAGTGGCGTGCGGTAATATTTTATCTTGGGTAAGCGCTAAAATAAAATTTCAAATTAAAACAAATAAAAGGTATTTTATTAATAAAAAATAAAAATTACAATCTAAAATTTATTTATAGATAAAATCCATTCGCCTTTCATGTTTTAAAAATTCGTTAATAACTTTATCATAAAATTCTGGATGATTTTTTTCTTTGTGCAGGAGTTCCTTTTCGATTGAAATTAATGATAATGAACTAAGTCTTTCTTGCCCTTGTGTAGATCTTTGATACGATTTGATTCGTTTTAATACCGAAAATATACTTTATACTTTAAAATATAAATTATACTAAATACTATTAGCAAAAAGTATGTTTGTCGAATATCCAAAAAATTGATGAACCCTTGAGATAATACTATCGCTTCATTACCCCAATCATTGGAATTATCTAATACGTGTTGAAATGTGAATTGTATTCATGAACCGTATTTACTAAGCTAGAAGAAAAATTCCATCTAGTCGGCGCATTTTTTGGCATTTTTTTTCTTGTAAAATTAAATAAAATATGTGTACGTTTAGAAGATTTAGTAAAAAATGATGCCATACCAGTTAGTGTTTGAAAAAAAATCTTACAGTCTTTTATATTTGATGCTGATTGTGAAAATACAAGATTTAATGAATGACTAAAACAATGGACAAATAATGCTTTTGGGTAGGGCTCCTTTACTTTAACTTGTAGTCCTCCAACATGACCACTCATAACGGCCGCTCCGTCTTAAGTTTGAGCTACTAATTTATGTTTTAATTCATACCTATTAACTATATCAACTACGTGTTTTAATAAACCGTCTGCTACTCTATCAGCATTAACGTCGACAAATGAGGTAAAACGTTCATGTGCTTCCCCAGTTTCATGCTGGACATACCTTAAAGTTGTTGATACTTGAGACAGATTTGTTATGTCTGAAGTTTCATCTAATAATATTGCAACAAAATTAGAATTTTTTATTTCTGATTCAATGGACGTTGATATGATGTTGCTAATTGAGCAAATAAGATCATTTTGAATTCTATTGGATGTACCACGGAATATTTTTGATGTTTCTAAATGCACGTTTAAAATAGAATCATAAGATGATAATAAATTTAAACAACCGAGGAAATTTCCTTGATTGAAAGAATCAACTCTTTCATTGTGACCATTAAATGGTAATTCATGGATCGCCAAAAAACAAACACAATCAATAAATCGTTTTAAAACGTCTCTATTTTTTTTTACCAATTCATTATAGCGTATTACATCTAAACGTTTTTGTTCATCAAGCTGCAAATCAATTCTAGATTTTCCAAACTTTTTTAATTTTAAAACTGAAGAAATATGTGTTTGAGATCTTTCATGTTTTTGAATACCATTTATTAAATTATTGAAATTAACAAAACCACTATGAGACCAAACATTTTTTTCCCTGGTGAATAAAACACAAGGCAAATAGAACATTTATTTAATTTTGCACTACCAGCCAACCATGAAGTATTAAAATAATTAGAAATATTAAAATGACAAATGTAAACTTTGTTTTTTTCTTTAAGATAAGATGTCAATTTTGGAATTTATGGACATGGTCGACCATTTTTTACAATTGTTAATTTTTCATCAACATTTTTTAAATTAAATTCATTTTCCAAAAGATGCTTGATTAAACAATTGTTTGAATAAGTATTCATTATCTATAAAAACAAATATAAACAACGAATATAATTTGATTCCTCTTAATTATAATAATTTTATTTATTTAAATATTAATTATCTATACTAATTCCATAAAATTATGCAATAGGAATTTAATATACTTACATTAAAAATTTTTGTTCAACAAAATTTAACTATGAAGACTTGTGAACACATTGACGGTTGACGGTTGACGACAAAATAATTTATTTATCATAAGTATAGTATAGTATAATATAAGTAGTATAGTTATAACTTATAATATGTATATTGAAAACAAAAATAATCCGATATGCATTGTAAGAATATTGGAATTTCGTTTTTAAAAATATCGATAAGCGCTCGGCATAGCGCTTTCATCCATCACGTAAAAACGTGTATATCCCCTTCTACCACAACTGATCATTCCTATAAATAACTATATAAGAAAGGCAATCTAAAATACTAACGCTTCTGTAGAGAAATTGCCTATAAAAAAAAAAATCATTTAATTTTTTTCAAAATCTGATACATTTTTTTAAATTGAACACAAAAATAAGAATTAATAAATATTTCTAATTTTAATGTTTTAATGTAAATAAATTGTCATTTAACATCAGAAATATTAATCTTTTTATTTTTTCCTTTTTGGCTTGGCATGCGCCGCTTACCTAGCTTGTCCTGACCGCACGCCACTGATATACATATTATCTTCAAACTTTAGTTCATTTAGCATTTGAATCATAGATTAAACAGAATTTTAATAATGTTAATTAAGTGTTGAGAGTACTACATTTTTAATGAGTTGAGGAGTATAGCAATTGTTTCACAAGTATAGCTATGAAAAAATTGACTGGTATAGAAACAATCATAAGAAACAAAATAGTATTCATCAATACAATCAATAAGGTTTATAAAAAGTACCTATATATAAATGACTAATTTATGAATTCATATTACACAAAAGTGTTGTTTATTTATAATTTCATATAAGTAATAGTTATATAAACATTTTATTACTTAAATTTATTTTTGATAGTATCGCTTATTTTTATTTTCATGCAAAAACAACAAAATATTTTAAAACTAAAAAAAAAAAACAAATATTTTTTTAGAGTTTGATCATAATTCTTTAGGTCAACACAAAATTGTTAAAATAGGTATAAATAAATAATAATAAAATTACTATTATAGTCCATAAAGAAAAATATTACTTGATTAACATTTTTATATTTCCTATAAAATATAATATAATAAGATATAAATTATCTGTAAGGTATGAATAAATAATAATAAAATGACTAGCATAGTACATAGGCAAATATTACTTGATTAACACTTTTTATTTCCTATAAAATTTAAGATGATATAAATTATTAATTAAAAAAATCGAATAATGTCAAATTAATAAATTAAAATATAAACTTAGAAATTGTACAATTTATACAAATGCTTACAAATGCTACAAATGATAAAATAAGATTAACTGTGCAGTAAAAATTCACTTAGAAATTATTACTGCACTTTGTAAAACAGTCTTTAAACAAAATAGTTAAATCAATGAAATAAATTATTGTCATTGAGGAAGCTGAGTATTCATTGCTTAAAGATATGTGTGGACATATTTAAGTACTTATATTGAAAGATGTTTTTTATCATTACTAAGTTGTTTTTTTTTTACATTTTACTGAATTTACAAATGGGCATGTGAAGGTAAACCATTGATTTGGCAAATAACTCCTTGTCGAACATTTTCTAAAGTCTGATATATTAAACGGAAAGTTGGACGTGAATCAGGCTTTCGACTCCAACATTGTTTCATTAAGTCATATGCTAATTTTGGAGTATTTTCAGGACAATTCATAACATTTCCATCTTTTATAAATTTAACGACTTCTTCATGTGTCATACCATAATATGGTTGAAGAGCAAAAGAAAATATTTCCCAAAGACATACACCAAATGCCCAAACATCTGATTCAACTGTATACTTATTATAAAGAATACTTTCTAACGGCATCCATCGAACTGGTATGGCATCATGTTCATCTCCTTTATAATAATCTTGTAAATACATTTTTTGAGAAAGACCAAAATCAGCGATTTTTACAGTCATAGTATCATCAATTAAACAATTTCTAGTTGCTAAATCTCTATGTACAAACTTTCTGTCGGATAAGTAAACCATTCCAGAAGCAATTTGTTGAGCTATTTTCAACATATCCAAGTTTGTTAAGTTTAAATCTCGAAACACTTCACCTCTTGCTTCAGTCGAATGTACAATGTAATTACTAGGTGCACATGAACGAAGAAATTCATTTAAATCACCACGACCCATGTATTCAAATAGTAAACACATAGGTTTACCTAAAGCACAAACTCCTAATAGTTTAACAATATTAGGATGATCAAACTCTGATAATAAACAAGCCTCTCGTTCAAAATCAACTTGGAGATCATTTGATGCTTCATCCTTCAACATTTTTACTGCAACCAATGTAAATTCTTCATCTTTCAACAAACCAGGTGCTTTGGCCTAAAAGTAATAAAAAATAAATAAATGGTTAATTCCTTTTTTGTTTTTAACTATCTAACCTGAAATACGCGCCCAAAAGCTCCTTGTCCTAAGTCTTTAACATATATGATATTATTTCTGGGAAATTCAAGTTTTTCTAATTTTGGGTTGGAACACATTCCATACTGGTGATATGCAGAATTACTTGGCAATTTATCAAGATCAATGTCAACTTCCTGTAATAAAAAATAAATAATGAGAAATTAAATTAATTATCTAATAAAAATATGATAAATATTAAAATCATCATATTATAAAATAATTATTTGAATACATACCCGAGTTTGAGCTGATCTGTATGAAGTTTTATTTGATAATAACTTATTACATAACACTAATATTAAGACCGATACTAAAATTATCAGAACTCCAACAATTACAAGGAATATATGCAAATGTGTTGTTGATGTTTGATCAATAAATGTTTCAATGTAGTTCAAAATCATTGAAAGATTATTGACAATAGTAACATTGTTAATAACATTCATTTTCGTTTCTACTAGTTCAGTCACATTTTTATCTAAAATTATAAAAGAAAAAACAATTAGGTATTTAAGTTACAACTATTATATTAACATTATTAACATTTAGGATTTAATATTAAATTCAGTCTTACCACAAGGAGGTATGTTACATTTCTGCCATCTTACATCAGGATCCATAGTATAACACCAAGGAGAAGTTTCTTCACCTCCAGCATTTCGACAATAATTTTCAGAATTCTGTACTTCTGGAAACACAATCGGTGGTCTCACAAAATCGTGAGGTATTTTAGAATCCCATCTTTGACATGGTAAGCCCGACTTTGTAACATTAACATAGCCTTGATAAAAACGTCCATTTCCACGAATACAATCAACTACATAAATCAAATGATTTAAGTTAATATTTTTAAAATTCACACACAAAAAAATCATAGTAGGAAGTCCTGTGGATAAAGTAAAAAAACCTAAAAAAAACTAATACTAAGTTTTCTTTCAAATAAAATAGAGTAAATACTTTATAAAACTTCATATATTTTAAAATGAATGATTATATTTTTTGTTAATATATTATAAAACAAATTCAAAATGCAATGATAAATGAAAATAACTGAGTATAAATAATTTTTTATTGATTTAATACAAAAAATAATGATGAAAAACATCTAAAATCAATAATCTGCATAGATATATCAAATACACAAATTTAATATTTCTAAATTGATCAAATTTTTAACATGATCAAAAGTTTTTATATTCTGGACATTAAATAAATAACTTCAATGATTTAATAAAATATTTAAAAATATTATTTTGTAACAAATTGATAAAAAATTAAAATATATACCCTGCTATGAATAGATTATAAAATATACTTACAAGTTATTTCATCTTGTTTTAACTCTGTGAGCATAGCATGTGAACATACTGGTTTACCACTATGTGAATAATGTGGTAGACTTTCACAATATGGTAAAGAAAAGTGTCCTTTGGATTTATAAAAAATTCCTCTCTGTTTATTAGCTTCAATTAAAGCCCATTCTTTATAGCAAAATAGTTCTCGTACTGCAATACAATCTTCATAACAAAGTGGAAAGTAAGTATCTTGATTACAATGAGGAAATGCATACAAACATAGTAATTTCTGAAAAATGTAAAACATTTTCAATACGAAACAAAATTATAATTTAGTTAGAGAATTTCGCTTGATGTAATCACTAGATTACAGAATCAACCGTTTATTGGAATCAAAAAAGAAAAACTCAAACCAAATCTTATGTTACTGTTATTAAATTTACTTATTATTGGAATCTTTATGTACAGGGTAATCGAATAACTTTTATGAACATAATCACCTATTTTAAGACCTTATAACAGACGAAATTATAAAATCTATTGTATTTTAGAACTTATTGGTATATCTTTGTTATGTAGCATCTTTCAACTTCATTAATCTTTGTACATTTCATCGCATTATTTAACAAACAGAAAGGTATATCAATAAAAGAAAAAAAAAATATTTACTTATTATTTTTGTTAAGTAAACAAAATTTTTATTTTGTCCTATATAAAATAAAATTTTAAGAATTATTGAATATGGATGAACGTTGAATTGTCGAACGAAATTTGTTTTACTCAAAAACTGATAAGGAATGGATTAAATGTCGACATAGAAAAATGTTTTTACATATATTTCAACAAGTTTAAAATTTAAATGTATTAGCCAGTAACTCTATTATGGAAAAAATAAAAATTTTAATTTAGCATTAAAATTAGATGTAGACAAATTGTAGTCTAACGGTTTGAGTAAAAAGATTAAATATAAATAAAAGATCATTAAAAGTTCGTTTTTTGAAATTAACCAGTATTTAAATTCAAAACATCCAGCACAAATGTGATCACATTAGGCAGAACTCATTATAATAGCTAAATTTGAATAAGTACCTCAGCTGCTGGTTTACATGTTTTTGAAAAAGTTGGTAACATTTCATCCCATAAACCAGTAGTGATAATTTCATTTTGTTCACTTCCTTCATTTTCCAAAGTGTTATTAAACCATATGAGAATTGAAGCATTCAAATATTTTCTACACACTTTTCCAGTATATTGAGCACAATATCCTTTATGATTATCTAAAATAAAATCTTAAATAATTTACAAGCTTATTACCTTATAAAGATTTCTTGATGAAATTTCATAAAAATTTAAACTAAATACTCCTAAATAGTAACAGATAAAACCTAAACAATTTTAACATTTAAATATTACTACCAATCATAATTTTGTAATTTAAACTTTTAATTAAATATGTATAAAAATGGACACATAGCTTTAAATCAATACTAATAAATAAGTACAATGAAAAACAATAGTATATTTAACTATTTAAGTTTTGAAGCACAAATTTTTAAAAATCATATTCAAAATGTTAATTACCTATTTATTTACATTTTTTTTTTTTTTAAATTAATATATTTAATATATATGTATGCTACTATATTACTTATATTATAACAATAAAACAATTATTTAATTAATTACAATAGTAGTTTTTTCTAATTATTTTTGATTACTAAGTAGTATGGTCTATCCCAGTGATCTTCAACCTTTTCAACTCACGACCCACTTTTCTTACCATATATTTTTTGTGACCCATGTAAACTTCATTAGCCATGAAAACCAAAAAAAAAATTAAAATTACTTAATGTAAGCTATTTTAGAAGTGCTTTTATAACTGAATAAACTAAATTTATATTTTTTCTAGGTATTAAGGTAATAACTGGCGGCGTCGCGGAAGTATTGCGCAAGCAGTTCCCGCAGCGTCGTCGGTTATAAACTGAAAAAAAAAGGTATTAAAGCAATATTTAAATTTTATTATAAGTAATGATACAAAAAGAAAAAAATTTGTGTGATATTTTTTCATTACTGTTTTCACACAAAATACCTCTACATTGGCTCAATATCATGCAATGCAGTTTATAGATAATTTACATATAAATTAGTTTTATAGATTAAATCGGACCATCACTATACCATTACTTAATTTGATAGTTCATTCTATTTTTTTTTTTTTTATTTGAAAATTAAAGCTTCAACAATAAAAGTTATTAGCCATTAAATTATATAGTACATGCTTAAGGTATTAGCTTATAATTACAATATTACATATTTTATAGATAAGGTTAGATTTAAAATTAATATTTACTATTAATATTTGTGATACTTAAGAATGTGATCATTTTCAGAATTTGGCTTTCACCAAATACTTTTATTGTGTTGGATGGCATGTACAGGTCAGTGCATATTTAGGTATATTGTATACACTCTTACACTGATAGACAGTTAATAATTTGTGGCATATGTCGCATATTGATTGAAGTTTTTTTCTAATCAAGTACGAGTGTCAGAGAAAAAAGTGTTCATTCTTATCTTCTACAATTGTAAAATAGTACTGTTTCGGGTTTATTTGAAAAAAAAATTATCTGAATCATATGGCATAAATAATATAATATATATGAATATTAAGTTTTCAAATTTTAAACAGAAGATGTAACGCGACCCCATTCTTAAACACAACCCACCGGTTGAAGACCACTGGTCTATCCAACTATCTAATAGGATAGTATCTACCCTGGTAGATTTTATCTCTTTAAGTACATAAAAATCATTAATAGTATGATTAAAAACTTATTTATTAAAATTTTTATTTATTGATTAAATATAAATAATTATAATTATTTTAGTTAATAAAAATAAATATAATTAATTGATGTTGTACTTATGATTTCAAAAATAAATTTTATTTTGTAAGACTTAATTTAGCTTTTATGTTTGGATGTCGTGAACTCAATTTCAAACAACTAGCTAACCAAACCTCAGTAATAGTGATTTTTACTAATTTTATCAAACAGTAGTATTGTTCAAGTGGGATACTAACTAGTTTGCGTCGATTGCTTGATCAATATGAACCATATTACGAATAACAATGATGTCCATTTAACGAAATCCATTAGTTACTTGGTATTCGAATGTAACTGCATATCAATCATATAAAAGGGTTTAATACGGCATTATTAGAATAGTCCCGATGTAACGCACATCCAATGCGATCACGTTTCCTCGTCTACAGCTTGTATTTCTATAGATTTCAAAACATCGAGTACATACTCGTCGGAAATAGTTTGTGTCGGTAACACAACAAACGACGATGATTATTGTTGAACTTGGTGAACATCGTCGTCGCCGGGTTTATATTAAAAATATCAAACCAATTAGACGGAGCAATTATCAAGCGATTGATTTGCATCTAGCACTGTAAATCAAACGGGCCCGGGCAGCACCATGAAAACATTATTGTTACATCAATTGTTAACACCAATTAATAGTAATACATCATACAACACCGATAATTGATTGATAAAAAACACAACAAATCATTTGGCATTTGGATGATAAGCGGCCCGTATTGATAACGTTTGTAGAGCTGCTGACCATAGACATATAAAAGAATGGACCGTGCATATCATGGATGCGTTCGTCTTGGACGCTTACGCGCTCACAGCGCTAACGTTGACGCTCACGCTTATGGACCGTTAGTCTAGGGAATAAGCACTTCTACTCGCTTCGCTTGGTTCAAGCCGAACGAGTGTAAGCGCGTGATACTGTGTTATCAAAGATAATATTGATAACAAAATAAAATAAATGTTTACTTGTTTTAAAATATTTACTTTTAACTATTTGTCCATATTAAAAATAATGGATATCCAATTACAAAAAGTTGCTTTACAAAAGGTAATATAAATATTATTTTCTTCTTCTGAAAATGATGTTAGTTGATTATACCAATGATATAGATGATATAGATGATTATACCGAATTTTTTGTGGGTTCAACAGAAAATATTCCATTTTCCTCGAACCGTTCCGTCGACCTAAACTCCATGATTATGTAGAATTAGTCGTGAAGTTGGTTTACAGTAATGAATAATTCAAATTACATTTCAGGTAAATTTTTATCCAATATTTATTAAAATTACAGTGTTTATTATATCAAAAAAACTATTGTTATAGAATGTTTCCCAAGACTTTTGAATTTATACTTCAAATAATTTCACCGAAATTAGTTAGAATAAAACCTGGATTTGAATCAATTTCTCCGAAAACTTTAGAAAAAAAAATTTAAAAAATGTATGAAACTTGTAATTTTTGTTTATAATTATCCCACTTGACCCTATGTTTTGTATTACTATTTTATTTCTTATGATTATAAATGTTTTCTTTTTAATACAGTAATTTATTAATGTATATACTTTTTGTAATTAAAATAGTATAAGAATAGTATATTTAAAAAATATTTTTATTTTCAGGTCAATATGTGAAAAATTTAATGTTAGTCAATCATCAACATTAAAATCTGTAAGAAGAGTGATCATTGCATTAGCAAATGTAGCTCCAAAGTTTATTGTTTGATCAGATTCAGATAGAGCTTTAGTAGTTAGGAATGGATTTTCATCAATAAGTCATTTTCCGGATGTTGTTGGTGCAATTAATGGAGCCCGTATAAATATTCCAGCTCCACATAATGTTACGAACATATATAGATGTAGGTCCTTACGACTCTTAATACATAAGAGGGACCACATCAATCATAAATAATAGACATCGGGAAATGATTATAAATAATATAATATTCGTATGAATAAAAAGGAATTATTAATTAAAATCGGAAGGTAACACAAACAGTGCTGTCCCGAGGGCAGAGCAAACGGAGCACTTGCCCAGGGCCTTGCGCCTTCAAGGGCCTCGCGTTTATACAATAATATATATATACAACATACAACATACCATGTATAAATAGATTATGGATATATGGATCGAGGACCGCTATTCTGGTGTACCTATGAATTTCGATATAATATTGTAGGGCCTCGAATTCTAATGTTGCCCAGGGCCTCGCAGAACCTAGGAACGGCACTGAACACAAACGCATATTATTTATGAATTTGATGGCTACATTCCAAAATGTAATCTTAAAAAAGCAATTAAAAAAAGCACGAAAAAATATGGGAGATGTGCGAATAGTAATATTACCGAAGTCGCTAAAGTAATAAATCTTATATTCATAATAATCAGGAACAACTTTTACATAGTGCGGCACGATTGATTCCCACAAGACCTCAGTATATAAGGGGGTTACTAACAGACCAATATTTAAATGTGTTTTACGAATAATTGATTGACATATTTCTGTTTTTCTTTTATTGTGAATTATGAAGTTCAAAATAATAATACCAATCCGGTATGATTGGGTTAATGTTGTATTTCTAATATCTAGTTGCGTAGTCGGGGGGGGGGGGATAACGGGTTATACACCCTTCGAAATGTCTTATTTTGTAAAATGTACAATGATTTTAAGACATAAATATAATGCTAAATCATGTCATCATTAAATAATGATCACAGTTACAATAAACTAATAAATAACACGTTTTATATTTTAAGCTATATTAAGTCAATTTATTAAAATAAAAAAATTGTTACTTATATAAAAGAAAATTGGGTAGAAAAAATGTAAAAAACCTGGTATTATATAATTATATTTTCAAAGGCACTAAATATAAGATATGAAATTACTTATGGTGCTATTTATATGATGTGAAAATCATACAAAGACCATATTGAATTATGTATCACTACCATTTATCACAGGAAATATAAATAAAAATTTTTTTGATATAAATAAGTCGAATTTTATTTTTTCCGCAATTATTTTTTTAAAACACACGTACAAATTGTACAAATTGTCTATTTCAGACGTTCATGTTTTACTCAGAACACAATTAAATTTCAACTGATACCCATATAGGTACATCAAACGACTACGATAAATGATCGTGAGATGAATGGTAGTGGTAGATAGTTCCATATTACTTTTTACGGGTTTTACATTATATACAAAACTATAATTTTAAATGTTTAGTGTTTACTTTATCTAACTAATATGGATTATGTGCACATTATCCGAATAGTATGAATTTTAGCACTTTATGTTTCGGACTTAAACCGTAACATATATATATATATATATATATATATATACATATAAATATTTTCACCCTAATAGTACTTCAACGATCCTATTCATGGTGGTAGAATAAAAAAGTAAATTGTATAGCTAATTTACATTAGTTTTAGTAATTTAAAGTTAACGTCTATAAATATATTTTACCAAATAACACACAAAGTGTATATGTACTATTGCATGATTTTGTTTTTTTAATTTCGTGCAGTAAGTTGGTATTAAATATGTGAATTTCGAGCAACAAGCTAATTGTACTCGTATTCAAAATTAAAGTTTTGGTGATAAAATGTTACCTCAATTATATACCTAACTGTTTATTTTACTAGTTTTTTTTTTTTTTTTTTAGTAGTATTTGGTGATGAATTATTTATTTCAAACTTCAAACATTTATATGTAAGCTTTATATTTTTTAAGAATGTATAGAATAAAATACTATATATATAATAATAATTATTATTATAACGGGCCAGATTTAAGGGGGGGGGGGGCATTAGCTACAACTGCCCTGGGCGCAAGTTTTTTGGAGACGCCAACATTTTGTGGTCGAAAATTTACTCACTTATGAATTATTGAACTGTTAAAATTATTATTTTTTTCGTTTTTAATAACAGTATCATAAATTAATGTTAATGTATTTAATTTATTAATATATATATATATATTATTAATATATTTATAACAATATAGCTATCAGCAATCAGGAATATTATTAATATACCTAATATCAGTTCCCAAATTTGTTGTGATAATGTCAATAAACATAAGTTATTTATAATAATACGGCGTATTATGTTATCGCGTGCGGCGTGCGGTGGCGTGCCTACTATACAAAAATAATATTGATTTTAGAATATCTATAAGGTTCATGAGGATCTATCTTCTATATTTTCCGTGAATAGGCCCCCATAAAGGGGCGCCAATTTTTTTTTTCTTTTGCACCGGGGTGCAAAATTACTAAATATGACACTGTAAATTTACATAAAATCCAAATACCATTTAGTCAATGATCGATGTAACTCAAAAACTACGCAACGTACGAACTTGAAATTTTGAATAGAGGTTCTTCTCATATTTTCACCGTGCAATAAAAAAGGATTTTTCGAAAATCGCATATTTATGGATCGAAACAGTTTTGGACTGAATATATAAATTTTTAATTGTTTGGTTACCTAGGAAATATTTAAATTTGTATATGTTGATTTTAATATCGCCGATTAAGAATTATGCAATTTATTAAACTTTATAAATCAATAAAAATCAATAATATTAAATTTATAACATTTTATGCTTTTTTCAACGTAACATTTTTGGGTTAGGGATTTGTGCCAGTTTTATAATCTAAAATCATAAAATGTTCCCCAGGGGAGAACGGGTAATTCAGCTACATAAAAATGAATGTTTGTTTATGTTTCCTTTGTACTTTCCTAAACTACTCATCATGTTCGATGGTTTGTATCAGATGGACTCCAAAACCACAGTACCTATTTTAATAAAATTTAGCACAGAGATAAATTAGACCTTGGAGAAGGACATAGTCTACCTTTTGTTGCAAAAAAAAAGTAAAGGGAAGCATCAGTAGACCTGATAAAGCTCAAACGAGCATTTTTTATCTAGTTGTTGCTATAACAACTGAAAGCGTTTAACCAACTTCCAAGAGCGTCTATCTTCTCCTCTAAAAACGACTTTCACCTCTTCTTTTTGATTTCTGTACATATATATAGGTATAAATATGTACAACAAGAAAAAAAAATGGTTCAACTAAAAATACATAATTATCACAAAAAGCGATTTACTAAAATATTAAAAATCAGTTTTCATTATTATTATTAAATCAATATTAATACAAAACGCATTTTTTTGAAATTATATTTAAATCTTATTATTATTATTATTATTATTATTTTATAAAATAAAGAATATAGTTTTTTGTTTTGAACTTCGATGCAATCATTCATCATTATTAATTGTACTTAAATATATTCAAACAAATAGTCATTTAAAAATATAATGTTCTAATGTTCAATAATATCTACGCATAGTTTGAATTATGTAAAATTATCTTTATTAACCACTTTTTAAAGGAGTAAAATAACACAGACTGTCTCAGAGTTTAACAATTTTTTTGGACGATTGTAAATTTCACCAGTACTATTTTTCTACATGAAAAAAAAATGAAAATTCCACAAATACTTTTTTTTTTACCTGAAAAAAAAAAATTTTAATTCCACTGGTATGTTTTCTTGATCATTATAAAAATTATTAAAATTATTAAAATTAACATTATAACATAATATTATTTATTTATTACGTTTATTTATTATGTGTATTATGATTATATTGACATTAACAAATAAATATATTAAAAATAATTTTTTTTCGTACACAAAGGGATTAACTATAAAATCATATTTGTTTAAAATAAATATAAGTGACTATCGAATATTTAAATTTTTAAATACTTATGAACTCATTATATTATTCTGTCTAATATTTCACCGTAAAACTTTATCGTTATTTTATAAATTTTTATTTTTTTTTTTTTTTTTTGTAGGTATAATTCTTAATAATATGTGTTATAACAGTCAGTTGAACTAAATTATTTTTAACATTACATAAATATTATAATAAGAAACATGTAGGTATGTTTTCTCACGTTATTATATTAGTTTCCCACATGCCATAATTATATCTTGCTATATATTTTAAGCATATTTTATTACTTTTTAGTGGACGTTTTTCTCAAACTAAATTTAAAATTATTCATTCGTATCACGTTGATAAATAAGGTTAACCAACTATAAATCCTCAATAATGTACAAAAATAATATGTTTCATAATTTTTAGAAGTTATTATACTTTATCTAATCAGCTTTTATAATGTCTTATGTTCTCAATTATTGAAGAATAATTAATTTGGACTATTAGTCATTAGATCATTTTTAAAAATTAAATAACAAAATTAACATAAAGTATCATTATTCAATAATTAATACTAATTCTTAACTATTTAAAACTATAATCATCAATCATTTTAATTGTTGTTTATAGATCAACATGTTCTATAACTATATCTATGCTTATTACTGAGTTATTACGAACCATGTTATGTACACACATTTCAATAAATGGGTTACAGACAAGACCATAGAAGTGTTGCTCATTCTATACAATTCTATGTTGTATTATTTTCCTCCAAATAATGTTTGCTTATTTTCGGGTAATAAAAAGGTAAATACTAATGGAATACATGTTATCGTACTAAAATAATACATAAAATCGTATTGCTAAAAATACAAGTATTAATATTAATATCGTACTTTAATATTAATCACTAGAGCTCTGAAGTTATTACACCAAAAAGCATTACAATTTATTGCATTATTGCAGTAAAATTTAACCAAAATTACACTAATAATTGCATTATTGTTGTAAAAATACCCAAAGTTGCACTTAAAAAGTGCATTAACTTTTTTATTTATCAAAATAACTATTAAAAAAAAAAATTGTACGAATTTTTTTTTGTTATGCCTATCATATTAAAAATATGAAATATTTTACAAAATATTTCAAAATTAATATTCATATTTATATTTATATAATATATTATTTATATTTATATAATATATTATTTATATATATAAATATTTATTTATATTTATATTAATACTGGAATAGTGATTTTCGTCTAGTCCTCCAGGAACCTACAAACAAAATTATCAATATTTAAAAATATTTTATTTGAACAATTATAGTGCACAAGGGTGTATTTGAGAGGGGGCGAAGGGAACATTCGCCCCCCATGTCTCGTATTTTTTTTGAATATAATAAATTGATTTATTTAAAAAATGTAATGTATAAATAATTAAGAATATAAATTATCATTATAGTATGATAACACATTCAATAATATAATATGTCAATTAGATCACTGGTATCAATTTTTGTTTAGCTTCTAATATCATAACATTTTTGGTTGTGGAACGAATTGTGGTATTATCTTCAACGAATATTGCTACAGTTATAGACATTTACAACCATAACCGAGGTATTTTTTCAGATAATATAAAGTAATTTAAAGTAAGTAACACTTTTTTTACCACATATTTACTAGTTAGTCATTTTTGGGTGCATTTATGTATCAGTGACGTAGCTAGGATTTTCTGAAGGGGGGTGTTAATTATAATTATTAAATATTATATATAATACATAATGTCTGTACTAGAGATATAATGTATAATCGAATTCGGATAGCTTTACCATAAATTATTCGAATATTTGACTATTCGAATATCAGTATTCGATGCCACGATACCTATTATTATTAAACGTTTTGTGTAACACGAAAACGTAAACGAATAATTTTCGTCATGTATTGTCGCAATAGCGATAATGTTAACCTGTATATATGTAATTAGTATTGTGCATTATTTTATATTTCATATTATATTATCGATTTACCTATATTCCTATAATAATGTAATACAGTGGTTCCCAACCCATGGGCCGCGGCTCACAAGTGAGCCGCGAGCAGGTGGTACTGGGCCGTGAACCATATTTTATTAACATTACTTACATATATTTTTAAAATATTAAATATCAGCAAGTGAAGAAGATTCGTTGATTGAACTCTAAAGTGATAAGACTCTAAACTCGTTTTTTAAAACTACACCATTATTACCATTATACTTAAATATTCGGCGAGACTCCAGCAATTTCTAAAATTTTACTTAGAAATTTGTTGGGCTATATTTCGACAACTTGTGTGTCTTTGTGAACGAGCTTTTTCTACTTTTTAAAAAATAAATGTAGGAATAAATTGAATTTTGAGTGATTTAAGGCTAAAACTTTTCATTTTTAATCCAAATATTGATTCTCTCATTGGGAACAATCCAAAATTACATTAAATTGTTTAACTCTTGAATAATCTACTTCAATGAAGTTCTATTTTTTGATAAACAATTGTTTTTTAATAAATAAATTGTAATAACTGACGTATGTGCATATTATACATATATAACTATTGGTGGGCCTCAAACATTTTCTACGAAATTGGTGGTCCGCACTACTAAAAAGGTTGGTAACCGCTGATGTAATATATGATACGACTCAAGAGGGGTGTTATATCTACCAAACACCCTCCTTGTATATGCCACTGTTATGTATATTGTATATTTTTTGTATTTATTAGAGCTATATAAGTCTTTAATAATTTTACTTGTATAATTTTTTTTGTATAACATAATATCTGGTAGTACATTTATCTATTATGTATATGAATTCTTGGAGTCACCTAGCATTAAACATTAGCAAAAGTTAATTTATTACTAATTTGCAATAAGTTTCATTCTTTAAAATCGTAATAAATGCTTAAAATTTCTTAATATTAAGTTTAACCGAACATAAATCACGTAAATTATCTACTAGTATTCATGTAAGGACACAAAAGAAGCCGTTTTTAAGATAATATCTAGAAAAGGGCGGATAAAAATGTTCATTGGCCATACATTGGCTATATATAGTTCGAGTAATTCGTATTACGATAGCGGAGTACACCCATGTGTTTAACAACTAACTAATAAACCTGTATACGATTTATATTTTAAAGAATATAGTTTTACCTGCTGCGTGCGCAGCACAGTTGTAGCTTGGCGTATTAAAATGTAAGACAGCAAGACACTATACGACGACGATACCTTACGATAGCTGTATAACAATTTAAATGTAAATAATAATGTGCGTACGGACGCATTTCAACTTTCATGCATTGGAATAATAATAATATTATTTCTCGACCCGAGCTGAGTACACGCTCGCGTCTAATTTACATAGTAATTTTACCATCTAACAGGTATTTCATACGCACGCACGCACGCACATATACAAACACATATACATATTATAAGAACATGCACGTATACACACACACACACACACACACACAAACACACACACACACACACACACACCAGGGGCGTATACAAGGGGGAGGGGTCAGATCCCCCCTTAGGTCTTTTTAAAATTGTATAAAATAGTGTTCTTAATGTAAGGAAATTATAAGGAAACAAAAAAATATTGCAAGGATTTATTGTAAATTATTATTTTGACATATTCAATATATATATATATATATCTTTTATTATTTATTATTGAAATGTGCAGGTACTTAGGTTTAGAAATTTTCCTTTCAAAATAATTTTTTTGCAACTGATCCTCCTCCCACACAAAGTTATGTATACGCTCACACACACATGCATGTACACACACAAATACAAAAACCCGGACGCGCGCCACGCGGCGACACCGACGGTCGAACGCCATCGCCACCGCCGCGACCTATTGGACCGGTTCGCCTGGCAACGTTTCGTTAGGCACCTGTTGAGCGTGCCAGTCGCGCCGTTTTATTTCATTGTTGTAGTTTTGTTTTGTTGTGTTGTTTTTTTCTTTTCGTTTTCATATCGCTGCGGTTGTTAACGTTATTCAGTTCTGATAACAGCAGCTGCGCGCATAGATTGTAGTGAGAACGTCATTCGCTAATGGCTCGTAAGATAATGACGCGAACGTAACATAATATAGTTTGCCAATTGTATCGCCGGCCGAGAGTCTCCCGTCCTCGCGAACCGTTCCCCCGTAACCCGTGCAAGCACGATCGGGCATGCTCGCGACTAACGCCATCCGACGGTCTTGAGCCTCAAGCCAAACCGCGGTGTCCTTTGGTCGTCGGTTTAGTTTTCGAAAAACTATGATGCAGGCGGACAAGTATGAATCTTGATGCCGAAAGCTCGGTGAGTTCCGACATGACTTTTACTGGCCATCTCTTTGGCATGGTGAACCTAGTCTGTTTTTTTTTAACGTTATTGAGGTGGTACCATGCAACCATAAGTGGGCCACCCTCTTTTTTAATTTATTCAATTGGGTCATGTGATGATTTGGCAGGAACCAATTTTTAGATGAGAAAGCTCTGCTGAATCGAAAGTACCCTTCAGCCGAGAAAGATCTTACCTTAAATTAATGTTGAATTCATAAATAATGGCTTATTCTATTTTTTTTTTCAAACTCTTTATGTTTTATTGTCAATCAAATTTCTTCGACTCATCCGTAATATGGATAATATTTCTTACTGCTCATTCTCTTTGAGTCATACAAGAAACTTAACAATTTTCATTTTTCTTCTTATCGGTGTAATTGATATTTACATTCTAATACTGTTCACTGTTATATTATATAAAGTTTATTAGATAGATAAATATTCTTGTTATACTATTTTTGCTTTGATAAAACACTTAAAATTAACTATGAATGAATACTTATATTTCTAGCAGCCAACATGGAAGTTATGGGGTGAAGAGAGAGATGAAGGTGCAGTCTATACAATTTATTTAAAAAAAGTGCGCTATCAAAATCCAACAAAAACATTATTATTGGTACATTTTATTTTTGACATACATTTTTCAAATATTTGTTCTTAATGCTTGTATAATGTGATGTTTTATTTTATTACAGGAATCTGACGATGAACGATCTCATTTGGAATGGGAAACAGTTAGAGTTAAATTCATCAAAGCTGGAACTATTGAAAAATTAGTTAATAGCTTAGCATCAGATGATGGCGAGTTGGAATCTACATTTGTGAATATATTCCTGGCCACATATAGAACTTTTGCATCTCCCCATCATGTTCTGTCATTATTAATTGAAAGGTAATTAATACTTATATAATAATTATCTTTACAGTTAAAACGTGATTATATTTTTATACTTATTATTCCAAAAATACATCTGATGAAAATTATTATATAACACAAATATATTCATATTTTATCTAGTTAGTAATTATTATTTTTAATTAATACTCATTTTTAACTGACTTCTTGTAACTTATATATTCTTATTTTATAATATTATAGATATGAATACTTAGTTAACAATAAAGAAGACTTATCAGAGTCAATGATCGATTCACATAAAAAGTAAGCTAATTATTTTATTTTTTCTATTTGATTTTATTTTATTTACATAAACTACTTTGACATACTTTACACACTTTGACTATTACTTGACATTATATTTAATGTCAAAACTAACTCTAGGCCTTAACTCTTTAAATTTTCTGGTGTAATTTAATATTTGAAATTTAAATTGATAATATTCTAATGATATTATTTTTAAACTAGAAATTTTAATATGAATTTATCAATAAAATGTTACCAAATTATATTTTATGATAAAATAAAGTAACCACTTACAAGCCTTTTATAATTATAAAGTTGCAACTACATTTTTTATTTTTAGGACTGTTGTATCTGCATTGCATGTTTGGCTGGACTCATATCCTGAAGATTTTCGTGATCCACCTTTACACACTTGTTTACGATGTTTACATTCCTTCACTTTTACATATTTGCCCAAAACTGAACTTCACATTAAAGCAACCTATAGACTTGATAGATTTCTTAAGGAATGTAGACAATTAGGTTGGTAAAATGACCAATACATTTATTAGTATTAAATTAATATCAAAATATATTTTCAGATACTACTACCTATATAAGTGATGATTACGACGTAGTTATTACCAATTCTCCACATTCTCTTTACAATTTTCCCAACATAGCAGAAAGACATTTTGCTGAGCAGTTGACTCGAATGGACCGTGTATGTAATTATATTCTATTATCCTATTCACTTTTAATTTTTTTCCAAATTATTATATTTTTTTTAGGATGTACTAAAAGGAATGGTTGCTCATCAATGCCTCGGTGCAGTTTGGTCCAAGAATAAAAGAGCAGGATCTGCACCCACAGTTCTTGCTACAATTGATCAATTTAATGCTGTATCACTTAGAGTGATAAGTACTGTGTTATTAGCAATAAATTCTGACAGACCGCATGTTATTGAAACTTGGATTGATATTGCTCAAGTAAATGAGTAAATGTATAATAGCTTATAATTAAATTATCAATCTACATTTATTTTATTTTTATAGGAATTAAGAGTGCTAAAAAATTTTTCTTCATTAAAAGCAATCATATCTGGTCTACAATCTAATTCGGTATTTAGATTAAAAAAAACTTGGCATGCAGTTCCCAGAGACAAGGTATTGTTTGAGTATAATATTTCTAATAACAAAAATAATATAGAAATAACTATATAAAATAATTAATTTGAGCTATAGGTGGAATTATTTCAAGAACTTGCACGAATATTTAGTGAAGAAAATAACCAGTGGGCGCAACGTAAATTGTTAATTAGAGAAGGTACAGCCAAATTTGCAGATACATTTGGACACAATGATAGGCATTTGCAAAAAATAATTCAAAAACAGCAAAGTACAATGAGTGTGAGTTATAATTATAATCTAATAATATTCATAAATTAAAAATAAAGCTACTCAAATTAATTTAGAAGTTAAACATTGGAACTATTCCATACCTGGGAACATTTTTAACTGATTTGACTATGATTGATGCTGCTACTCCTGATGTTCTACCTGATGGTCTAATTAATTTTGATAAAAAACGAAAAGAGTTTGAAGTATTAGCTCAAGTGTGTATTATATTTGTTCTTAACATATTACAATATTTTTCATTATGATTTTGTTTTTAGATCAAACTTCTTCAAGGCGCAGCTAATTCATACAGTATACCTGAAGATACAGTATTTGATCAATGGTTTCATTCCATCTTAGTTTTAGATGATAGAGAAGGGTTCAAAATATCTTGTCAGATTGAACCCCCAGATAATATACCATCATCGTGTGCTAACTCAATAATAGGAATTGGAAAAAAACAAAAGTATATTACATTTTTGTTTATACATTTCGAAATTTTAAATTAGAACTTTTATAATAATTCTTGATTTACATTTTTAGTTATGAACACAAAAAAAATGATTCAATTTCCAGTAATTGTAGTAGTAAAAGTTACTATGGTTTATCGGATGATGGACTACATTCACCAAATAACTCTTTAGATAAACAGGTAGGTTAACATTTTAAATATTATTTTGAGTTATTTTTCTATAGCTCGTTTAATAATTTTAATTCATATCTCATTGATTGCATAATAAACTTATATTTTGATCATATTATTTTATCCTACAATAATCAATTTCTAAATTGATATTTCAAGTACAAAGTATCAAATTTTTTTTAACAAGTTGACTGGCAAGCCATTTGGAGTGAAAATGTTCCAGATGCTTTGAGAGTTAAATTTAATACTTATATATATCTCTGTCTGTTTTTTTTTCTTTAATTCAATTATTTATTTATTTATTTTATTTTTTTATGCCATGACAGGCATTAATTTAAGTACAATATTTGTTTGTAAAATTAATTATAACAAAAACAGTTGAATAATAGTACCAATGAGAAAGAAAAAACTATAATATAATAATATTATATTATAGTTTTTTCTTTTACATATTATGTGAAATAAATATCTGATAAAAAAAATATGGAAGACTAGGCCGAGTTGAGACTGCATAATATGTAATAAAATGAGAGTTAAAATCAACTCTCGTACATTAAAAACCAATAAATAAATGAAAATTAAATATAACTCTTTTAGCGTAAGATTTGAATGATAGTTAAATATAATGCTCAAGCCAGTCAACTTGTTAAATGACTTATAGGTTTAAAAGTATCATATATGTTTCAGGATTCATTATTGGACTTGTCATCTTCTTCCAGCAGCTATTCGTTACAATCATTTGACATGTCATTAAATGGAAGTAATAATACTAACCTCTTGCTTAAAAATAATGTTAATAATTCAACATTCAACACTTCATCTGATTTTTATATTATTCGAATTACTGTTGATGCTGATAACGTTGAGACTGATGGTATGTTTATTTAATTATTTTTAATCTGTATATAAAACAATTATTTTATGAATTAATTGAAAAATCTTTAAAATAATTTTATGTTATAAAAATCATTAAATATTTGATTGAAAATATTATTACATTATTACTATTATTTATTATTATTAAAACAAAAAATGTCTAACAAAAAACTATTATGATTAAAACTTATTATAAATAATGTGATAATAGTAAACATAATACAAAATACTTCTGGGTTAATACAATTTTTTTTGACAAAAAATATTTAATTTACTAGTATTAAAAAATTTCTTGAATGTTTTTCAATTTAATGTATATTTAAATTTGCATTTTAACTACATTATCGAATTATGTTCAATATTTTAGGAATAGTATTATACAAAAGTATTATGTTAAGTAACAATGAACGAACACCACAAGTTATAAGAAACGCGATGTTAAAATTTTGCATTGATGATGATCCAGAAAACTATACTTTATCTCAAGTCTTACCTGATAAAGGTTTGTTATTTAATTATTTTAGTTCATCATTATAAAGAAATCATTTTATCATTCAGTAAATAATTATTCTTTATAATCAGTGTTTTAGTTAGATATATTGTGTAATTATTCTTAGCTAATTAATCTTATTTTTTATTTCAGAAATGGTTTTACCGATGACAGCCAATGTTTATTATGCAGTTAATACAGAATATGATTTAAACTTTTTACTACGTAAAAAAACATGGAAAAACAACACAATTGTAAAAAAATAATTATTTTAACTTAAATCTGATCAGTGATATCAAGTTGAACACTAACTGTCATTAAACGAACTGCATTTATGTAAAAAAAAAAAAAAAAAAAAAAAAATAGTAAATTGAAAATATTTTTGTTTTGAATCAATCTGCTATGGGTTTATTTTAATTTGATACATTATTTAATGTTTATTATAATGCAAAATTTAAAATCGATATAATAATGTATTTACTATAATTATAAGAGCTCCCTAATTCACGTGTACACGTTTTTAAGTATTCACGTGAAATTAAAGTTAAATTTCTATGATCCGTTACTTAGAACTTCTATTTATCATTTTATTCACGTGAGCCCAAGAATTTATAGGGTCACCGACTACCTGCTCTCTGTCATATACTCAAATAAATATATTATTTGATTGATTTACGTACATCGGTAATCGCGAGAATCGATTTGTACTATTAAAATTCATTAAAGAAATTAGCTTTTTTTAAAAAAAAGAGAAAGCAAATTAAATAAAAATATAAATAAATTTAAATTACGTATAATAAACTAAACAGAGGAAAATAAATACATGATCATTAGTATTTATTAAATTAATATTAGATAAATGTCTTTGAAGTCGGATGCCCTCAGTTGTTCAACAATAATAATTGAACTATAACTGAGACAGTACATTAAGAATTCGTCATAAAAAAGTATATCATGGATATAGGTTAGAATAATCAGTAATACTAAGTATAACTGTTAAAGTACGCTCAGTAAATAATGATAGTAATAATAAATGTTTTATACGTGGCATTAATAATTTAATATTAATTGATACATATAGAACTACGTGAAACAAATATAAACAAATAGATAATGTATAAATAAATAATAGATTAACAAAATAATTAACAAAAAAGAGATCTTACTGATAATTTATAATTTAATAATGGGCTTGCATCTATGTGATGCTCATGTAAACTTAAAAACATATTTAGTGCAACAATTTTCGATTTCAGTTTAAAAATGACTGCATGTTTCCATTTTTAGTCTGTATTTAATACTTGTTGATGATTTTATATAACTTGTAATGTTCAGTCAAATTTGTCCTGTCAGTTTCAAGTTTGAACATTAGTGTGTGTATAAATACTATTTACTTAATGTCTGTTCACATGTCCACGTGATTAAGCTTTTTTAAATTTGCGGACAAAAATGAGACATCTAATAATATATATATATAAGATCTATTTCTTAAATTTATTTTATAAAGTTCAGTGGTGATAATAGTTAAGAAAATAATTACAATAAAATAGTATATAATGAATACTATGGCTCAACTTCGATATTGACGATTTCTTCTATTTTGTGAATTACAAAATATTAAATTAATTGAAAAGTATTAAAGCCACTTCAAACTGATTGAATATTTCAAAAATAATATGAAATAGTTTTTCTATGGAGTGAATCAGGCATGGGTAATTTAATCTATAAAAGTGCTACTTAATGAACTTTTATAATTATTAATAAGTATATATACAATTAAAATAATAGTAAGTAGAAAATTATGCCACTGTATTTCTACTAATATAAAGTCGTTTTATTTTAATAAATATGAATAATCAAAAATATTATTTCCAAGTTAATTAATGATAAATTTATATAGCTGAAATTAGCGCTTCCTAGTTATTTAGTTTCCACAATAATTTAATATTTTCGATTATTTACAATATGTTATTTAATTATTTAACATGCATTAAAAAGTATCACACAGAAATAATAGAATATATATCAATCATCATAAATGTGTACATTACAATTTAATTTCAATTACTTGTAATTGGGATATTCAATATTCATAGTTCAAGGTAAGCCATATTTTAAGATATAAAACGAGATTCAGATTTCTACACCAATCATCACATTGTAGAAATGGCTCATGGCGATTTTGTTAGTATTTAAAAGAGCATTATGAAATATTACTACAACTTGATTATCATTTCATTAGATTCACTTTTAAAAATTAGTAAAACTTAGTAGTAGTATAAAAATATGAAAATTTAAAAAATCAATTTTCTGATTTATGCACTAAAACGAGTCTATCAAATATACAGTTATATAATATTTTTATTTACAATAGTATACGAGTACACATATTATAAGTCATCAAAACGATTTAAGAAAGCCCATTCTACTATGCTTGCTTCATTTCTGAATGCATTTCAAACAATAAACTGACTACACATATAATTTAAAAATAATTGGAGAAGCTGTATTCAAACTCATCATAGAACTTATTTTCAGTCTAAATGAAATACTCATACTTGATAATTTAAAATAATGTAATATTGGTTAGTATGACAAAAATGTTGTCATAATCAAAAATCAAAACTTTGCATTACTAACAAATAAACAAAACTTGTAAAACTAGAACTCCACACATTTAATATTGAGTTCTAGGTTTATATTTGGAAACCTAGATTTAATATATAACTAACCAATTATGATAAGTATTCATTAAGAATTCCTCATAAGAAACATGTTTCATCCATGAATAATATGCTTACACATAGTAATTTTACACAATTTATGGATTTTAGATCCATGCAGTCTTAATAATAAAATAGTCCAATAATCATGAAGTACAATATGTAAATTTTTTTAAAATATTAGATATATTTTTAAAATATTAGATGCTTGTACAAAAATATGTCAAGTAATAGGTCATAAAGTAAATCATAAAAATACTGCAAACAATCAGAATTTTAAATTTTATGGAATGAAACGAAATGAAATATTACAGATTAAGAATAAAAAAAGATCATTAATTACTATATGTAATATATATATTAAGTTAAATAAAAAAAAAAAAAAAAAAAAAAAAATGAAGAAAAAAAAAAATAAAACTTTATGTTTTAAAAATGAAGTTATTAAATACTATTACAAAATTACAAGTAGTACAGTAATTCATCCAAACCAGTATTAGGAGGATTACGGAGAGTTTGACCAGTAAGAAAAGCAAGTTTGTGTGCCAGCTGGCAAGGAGCAGGAACGCGTACAGTACCCTGAAAAGTTGAAATAATGGCAATTTATACTTAGGCAATACTAATATTTACACTCCTTTTAAGAAAAATACTTACAGACCAATTGTAGTACATATGTGTCAATTTGTACGTAAGTCGTTGCATAATATCAGGTGGGAGTTTAAGGGTATCTTCAATAACATGATAATGGGTTGGTGTAACAGTACCTTGTCTAACATGTTGGGATACTAAATAGAAATCGTATCTGAAAAAAATAAATTACAATTAAAGATTGCATTATATTAGATGTTTAATAAATATATATAAATAAATAGAACATCTATTCAAAACGTTTTTCACAGAACTGAAAACTGACAAATAATTTTATTTTTATTTCCAGTTGAAATATTTTCCTAAATTCTTAAGTTCAAAAGATCACATCTTATGCAGCTTCATTGTGTCAGTATTACAAACGTACACCATGCTAAAAATAGTTTTGAGCAGCAAGGATTAACCTAACTCAGGGGCTACGGTCAACTAAATTTTAATTACTTCCTCAAATACATAACAAATATGTCTATGTTTAACTTAACAAACTATATAATATTTATAAGTGGGCCAATCCTAGAACTAAAACCCATACTTGGTATCGGAAACATTAATATCAGTTTACTTTCAAAACCGATATTTGAACAGATATCGCAAAAAACAATATTAGTATCAGTTTATGGTTTTTGCTAAGTTAATTTTTTTTTTATGTATTATATTAAAAATCAACTTAGTTTTAACTTGTGATTATTATATCGGGTATTGGTAAAAATTAGTATTGGCCCATCGTTAATAATATTGTATTAAGTATAAAATGAAACAAGAAGTTAGAACTATTATAAAACAGTATTAAAAAACTATTGTTTGAGTGGTTTTTAAACTATAGAATATAAAGTGACAATACTCTAATGCTTCAATTATCAAAAATACTTATGGAAAGACTATCTAACAGTTCAAACAGTTGATAGAGCCAATCACTAAACACAAGGAAGAAAAATTGTTTTATTTTAATTTGCAACAGTACTTTTGTAACCCAGCAAAATTTGTTTATTAGCACTCACTTGGTTGGATCTGTAACAACACTATCAATAACAGTTCCAGGTTGAGGATTTTGAGGACTTTGTTTGCAATTAGCAAAAAATCTGGTACTTATACGTTTTGTAACAATAACAAATGCCAAGGGAACAGAAGTGGGACCATAAAATTGTTCACAAGCAGTCTGAAAAATGAAAAATACATTAACTTACTTAGTCAAGTTAAAATTAAAATTTTTCAAAAAATTACCTTCAATAATTTTACTTCAGTCTTATGAACATGAGATATTTGCCCTTCTCCTACTCCATCTCTATAAATAACAATAGAAGTCGGATATGATCCATTTTTACTTCTGTATTTTGTTAAAGCCTCTGAAATTTATAAGATCCATATTACTTGTTAATATTATAAACTATCTCCAACTTCAGCGGGGTTAGTTTTCAATTATTTGTAATGATTGTTTTTACTATAACTAAGTACTAATAGGAACACAATAATATTTTAATTTAACTATCTTTTGCTAACAAATAGATTTGATGGGCATATTATCATTATGCCGGAAAATATTAGGTTTTCGACCCCATATGAAAAATTAAATTGGAGCAGCTTTTTGTAGCTCTCAAGTGTTTTTCGGAAAACATTTTTTTCAGCGAAATATGCAAAACCACGTTGACAGTGCTGACAAAGTGTTTACAGATTTACATGGTTATATTCTGTTAACACACTACCTTTTTTCTTAATGTTAGTTACCATAGATGACTCAATCAGAACTGAAGGGTCTGGTACAAGAATCAGCAATCTTTTTAATTTTAGAAATTGTTCAGTAGAAATAAATAACGAAATAAATATATTTATAATTGAGGTATAAATATAATATATACATAATTGAATTCTCCGTATGAAGAGCTATCTAAATGTATATATAAATTCACATTTTACATTATTTAAGTACATTAATTAAATAATAAAAAATAAACATGGAGATACCTGATTATTGCACCAAATTAATTTTTTTTTTCGTTTTTTGACCTAATATCAATTTAAGTTGACAATATAATTATAAATATTAAAAAGTTGCAAAATTTTAATACTATGTATTATAATTATGTTTTACAAAACTGTAAATAGTAATACAACATATTCTTATATATAATAATAAATTCACTAAAAAAAATGTAGAGAGCTGGTTATTGCACTGAATCTTATGATTTAAAAAAATGAAAAAAAAGTATTACTGTCTGGTCTACCCTTAATTTTGACCTTTATTAACATACAAATAATAAATATTATAAATAATATAAATAATATTATGCTATCATCTCGCGCACTATTATACAGTGTTGCCCATGTCTTAGTGCAATAACCGGATATCTCCGGAGATAGCCGGTTGTTGCACCGTAACTGTATACCAGACATCTCCATTTGTATGATATTAGGCTATCTAACGGACATAGCCGATTATTGCACCGAAATGTAGACAAAATTCTTCGTTATCAGATAATGTAAAAACATGCATTTTCAAAAAACATTGGAGATAGCTGGTTCTTGCACCGGACCCTTCAATTCTCTCCGATTCATCGAGTATATTTCTTATCTTCATTTGATTGGCCAACTGAGTTCTCATACTACATACGATTGCATTATGCCTTTTGAGTACTCAGATTGTGGAGAAAAGATTTTTTTGGAACATTAAATAAAAAAATCGTAACTCGAAAATTAGACAATTTCAAAACATAATTAGGACGAAATCAAATACATGGAGTCACATCGAGTATAATATAAATAAAATCGTGAGGTAGTTTAGTTAAAGTTAGTTAAAGTAGTTTAGAATTTTTTTTACAATTTTTGAGGCTTTGAAAAGCTCTTATGTCGCTAATTTAAATTACGAAAAACATTCACCTTAGGTGCTGATCTAAATTATGCAGCCTCTTTGGGAATTACATTCCACTGATAGACATTCTCTGGTTACTTTTTTGCCCTATATATTGTTACGGACATACATAGGTATAGGTCCTTACGACTTTTACTACATAAGAGGGACCACATAAATCGTAATAATAGAGATCGGGAAATGATTATAAATATAATAATCGCAACAATAGAAAGGAACTATTAATTTAATTAGAGGGTAACACAAGCACATATTATATTGTAGGCTATATTCCCAAGTGTGACATTAAAAATGACTATTACAAAAAGACATCAGTATGATATATTATGAAGATGTAGGTCCCTACTAATTATATGGTAGAGAAGACAATTAGTATATAATAATTAAAAACCATTATAGAAAGGCATCAGTATGATAAATGCAAAATGCGAGATTTACGAGGACAACTGTTACATAGAGGTAATCTTGGGTTGGAGCGCACGAAACACAAGTAATATCAATCTAAATGCCAAGGTGAATCGCATACGAGTGATTTAGCATTCACTAGGTCCGGGTCAACTATGAGAAGCGGGGTATATAAGGGAGTCCTGAATAGACCAATATTCAGATGTGTTTAAGACGTGTTTTAGCGAGCACCTCCATGCCAGATCGTTTGTCAATTTAATTAATTATTTGTACTTGGAGAATTTTCAAACAGTTTAACTTAGTTTGAGTATTTTTATTTGGAATATTCCTAAATCACCACCATCTTTACGATTGAACGGCCACACGCAACAATATTCCTGATAATTGTGCTTTTTTTTTTTTAATCTTTGAAAAAGGGCTCATGTAATTGGTGTAAAAGCATTCCCAAACAAAAACATTTCATATCACGGTCAATGTACATTTTTTAGAACTCGACCTAAGTTATATCTATATTTAACGGGAGCTCCTTGAATTAGGGGTTTCCATTCTCTTGATTTATTATCCCTTGGTACCTCAACATTCATGATGATTCCATTTCCTTTTGTTTTATTATAAATAGGTAGCCTATGTCCTTATCTCCAAGGTCTATTCTATCCTTGTACCAAATTTTATCAAAATCAGTGAAGTAGTTTTGGAGCCCATTTTACACAAATCAAACACCGTCATATATTAATTATATTATAGGAATGTAACTGTTAGTCAATTATTCGACTTATTCAGTACTTTCTACAGATGTATTTAAATAAAAAAACTTGGACAAATAATCATAAATACAACAAAAAATTGAAAAAATACAGTTCAATTTGTTAAGCCATTCTCAAGTTAGGTATTTCCCTTACATTTTCAAATATTTCAAATAGATAAATCGAAAAACTCAAATTGAAAATTAACAAATATGGCAGAAAATATTTTTCATACATCATGAAAAATTATATATATATATATATATATATATATACGAGTATTTACAATTATCTTGTAAGTGTAATTAGTGTAATTTTTAATAAACAATAAATGAAGATTTACATTAATGTAGTGTTCAAACGTAAGAGCTAATTCTAATTATTACAATTTAATAAAAAATATGTCATAATTTTAACAACTTAGTAAGATACACTTACTAGCTATTCCAGATGCAAAGTGATTAGACAATTCTTCACCACTTTCATGTGGTTCAACACAACTAAAATAACTAGTGTGCGCATCATTCATAGTAGCTACCAATGCCCCATAAGACACATTCTTACGTTGACTATCATGGCAAACATCAAATCCAACAATCATCATACCCTTCAAATTTAATTAGTCAGCAATAAGTTAGATGAATATTAAAAAAACAAAGCATTACTTTTTTAGGAATGGGAACTAGCCATGGAGCACCTCCAATTTTACAGTTCAGTTGTATGGCAATTTTTGTACAAACCGATAAGTTGTTCTTTTGTACATTCTTCAACAACACTACTTGTGATGGCACTAAAATCATCATTATTTATATATACTTGGACAATGATAAAATAAATAACAAATATAAAAAAAAAAAAAAAAAAACTTAAAATTTTTACCAGCTCTATCAATGCACAACTTCCTTTTAATTAAACTGTAAATATCACCACGTGCAGAAGGAATAACACATAAAATCAAATTGGGATTTTTTGAATTAATTACGTCCTCAATGGTATTTACAAATGAAAATCCTCGACCATCTTTCATTGTGGATCTAGAAATATTTAAATTACATCAAATAAAAAAATAAATTAATAAAACAACTCATTATTCTCACATAATTGGTTGTGGTAGTGAAAATGACATTCCTTGAGCAGCCTTGTGTAGACTTTGAGCAAATGCTTGTACATCCCTTACATTATCCTGAGGGGTTACAATAACCCAACTTTTCATACTAGCACAAGTATACATTGGCAAAGCTCGTAAATGTTTTGTCCAGTCTGCTTCAATACCAGCGTCATATGCTTTAGAGTTACTTCTAAGTTGTTCAATTGGTAAAACACGCCCAGGGACATCAACGAGTTTATTACTTAATGTCAAATTCCACCTTTTTAATTCAGCCATGGACTAAGATTTAAAAATATATATATAATAAATTATTATGATTAAGAATTTTTTCATTCAATTTATTTGTTGAGAACATAACCTATAAGTCTAGTAAAAGCAATTGATTGGTAAATTAAGATTAATACAATTTTAGAAAATTATTTACCTCTGATGATTTAAGTAGACGATTAGCAAAATCTGTCAGTCTTTTAATTCTTTGATCAGGATTTACACGCGTGTGTATTGCCATATCTTTCATAAGTGTAAAATTGTTTCTAGAACGAAGAATTTAAAACATATATAAGAATTTTTTTTTTACAATCATTATTGATATATGCAACAAAAAAAAAAATATTGCTCGATAATTAATGTCAAATTTAAACATAAATACCTCATTGCGTCAGTAATACCAGTCATCACACATAATTCTGGAACCAGATACACTAGTGTTTCATCTCCAAATCGTCTAGAAGACTTTTTATTCTTAGATATTAACATAGGCTGTTTGTTAACACGAATCGTAACACCCCATTTCTAACAATGTTAATACTTAATTAATATATCACATAAAATACTAAATACTGTTTTATAAATTAAAACGGTTCATACCTCTTTATAGTACTGTATATATGTCATTTTTGTACCATCTTTTTTTGAAAATTCAGAACTTGGAGTAGATGCATCATCAACATCATCAATTCGATAGGTTTCATTATTATAAAGTGTCATAATAGTTGTACCAACTACACCACTTTTAAATATGTCCTACAAATCAAAAAAAAAATTTTAATATAAATATTTTCTAACTTTAAAATAAAATGTATAAATTGACTATATTCAAACTACAACATTAATTTAAGTTGCTAAACATTTTTTTTTTTTTTTTTTAGTAAAATTTCAATTTGGGGTCAGTCACCTTTATCCTAAACCTTTAGATTTTCTACCTTTTACATACACACCAACTGCCCTCAATCATTTCCAACCTTTTTATTTATTATTATTTTTTTTTTTTTTGTCTAGATATTTTCCCTTCGAAGTTTATTATCATAACCACTTTTACTCCTTTAATGTTTCCTCTTGCTTATCACATGCCTAAACCATCTCTAATTTTCAATTTCTTTTCTTTAAGGGCTAACCGCCACTCATCCAATAATATTAATGTCTTCCAGATTTACTACTCTACTAAAACATAAATCAGCAAACATCATATACCATGCATGGTATCTCTTTCATTATTTCATTTATTACCAGAGAACAAATAAAAGCTTAGAGCAGACTCCTGATATACACCAAATCGTACATTAAAATCTGCCACTCCATAACCTACCCTTGACAATAGTCCTATAGCCTATATATATCCTGAAATAAGTTTAAATATTTTTTTGGGACCACCTTTCACATTAATTCCCACTTAAAACTCTGTCAATCTATCTGTCTCTGTTGCACACATTTTCTTTACACATGCATACACAATCACAAATAAACATATATATATATATATATATATATACACGTTTACAATTATATACTTGTGAATAGATTCAAAATTACAAAATTTGTTTCCAAGATTGGGTTGATAAAATAATTAAAATAATAACAAGTGTAAACAATGAAATAAGCAAAATAAAAAAAAACAATAAGTTTCCATATTAAAGATAAATTCATTTACATTCCAGTTTGATCCAGATCTATTTCTATTATCATTATAGCATTGATTTAAAAAATCTAGTACGGTCTCTTGACGCATAACTTTGGTGGATATTTCAGCACATAGCAAAATACTATTTTCATACTTTCCGATGGATGTTTCATAACCCGGCCAAAGTTGAAGTTTATGTTGTGGAATATTAATCTAAAATAAAAATTGTTAAGGTTAGAATAATTTTGTATTTTAACACAAATAACATCAATACCTTAGCATTTGCATCATAGAAATTTCTACCAATTAATTTAAGATCAAGATGTCTCAAACAATTTCGTAGTAGTAAATTAAAAACTTGTATATTGGCATAATCTCCAGTTTCAATAACAGAAGTAAATTTAACAGTTAGTACAACCTTCAAATCATCAGAACGACGTATGGAAACCAAATCAAAAGTCTAAAAAACATTATAAATTATTTAATCATTAAAATTTATAACAATATGCATTAAATAATTGCATATTTATTTAATGTACAAACATAAAGTACATAGAAGCTTACTTCTGGATCAAATCTAGTGCCTGAAAATAACATAGTTCCATCAAATAAATATCCACCAAGCCGTTCTCGATGTTGAGCTAAGAGTCCTCTTTTAGTTCCAATTCTATCTTCTTCAGGATTAAAATCAACTCTGTACTGATATAAACACCAATTTGTATACGATGTAATAGGAAAATAATTGGACAGCAATTGAACAGGTTGACCAGAGATTCCTTAAAGGTTTAAAATAAAAAGAAATACTAATTGAAAATTGGAAATAAAAATAATGAACAAAATGGAATTTTCGTTTTTATGATTTGAAATCATTAGGACTATTTAACAATTTGTTTTAGGAAATTATAAAATAAATAATTTAATTAAAAAAAAAAAAAAAAACTAACTAGTTAAAATAACTTCTAAAGAAACACTAATAATAATTTTAACAGTTAGGATAAAATTAATTTAATATTTTACATTTAATATAGTCTTACATAATTATTTAAGACTCAAACATGTTCAAATGTTATAAACTCTTTTACATATCAATACCTTTTTTTGAAACTATTTCTATGATATATACTCATACTAATGTACTTAAAACATTAAATATTAATAAAACAAAACAATTATTCTAATCCACAAATTAATTATCTTTAAAATATTACTAGCCTAATCTTGCCAATAACTCAGTACTAAACTTAAAGAATTAAAATAAATTAAATATATTTCTTTGACACCCTGTGTCCAATACCTTGGTTCATTTATTCTCAAACTAAAGCTCATAGAAAAACATTAGCCAATAACTTTTTAATAACTTGACCCAAAACTATATAGATAAAACAGCAAAAATGATCAATTTTCCTTAAATTTATATTTTTAATTTAAATGTTAGTACATAAGTCATTAATTAATATAAATACCTATTTAATAATAGTAATTTAAATTATGCTTTACTAATTGCAATTAATATTTTATTTTAAATATATGATTCTTACCTTGTTTTCCAGTAGCACCCATAGAAGATAATGGTCTAGGTGACCTAAAATGATCAGTATCAATTTGTCTTCTACCACGAACAGCTCCACGACCAATTGGTACAAGTCCATCTCCTATAAACAATTTTAATAAAATAAAATATGGTAATGTGTTATCATCTTAAGTACTGGTACTAACCAAATATAATTTATATTATTTAATGATAATAAAATAGAAGAAAGCACTCTTCAGACAGCATCAGCATTTTTAATTAAAATAATTAACATATATATTAAAAGGTAACTGTACCTGTAGCTGTCAAACTTTGAAGTCCTTCTGTAACTTGTTCAATCTAAAAATAAACATAATATGAATCAAGTTAAATTAATAATATTAAAATAAATTCTCAAATGATTTCTTACAGGTGGGTCGATTTTAGAAGCTGAAACTACACCACTACTTGGTCTGGGACCTGATGATGGTCTAGGAGCTCGTTGAAGCAACATGCCACTAGGTCGAGGTGGCATTGGACGAGGTGGCCGATTCATACCTGGCTGCGTAGGTTGTTGAATAGGTTGGGCACTTATTTGGGTTGGTCGAGGTTGAGTGAATTGAGGCCGTGGTGGAATAGAACCTTGTTGATTAGATCCTACATTTGGCAATTGAGGACGTCCACGAGCTTTTCCTCTCATAGGTCTTATAGGATTAGGATCCATTATAAAATATTACTATAATAAAATTAAAATAACAATTATTTTGTCAACATTTTTGAACAATAAATCTGAAAATAATTTTAACAGATATCATAATTTCAGAATCCACAATAAATAAAAACTATTGAATAGTTAAATTTGTTTGTATGAACAACTGGATACTTCTTCAACTTTAAGAGTTTTGCCAACATATTAAAATCAGTGAAAAATTATAAACATGAACACGTTCTATTTTCCATGTCATTCCATAAATGTAAATTGGTAAATTTATAGAACAAATAATTGGAAAAAAATAATTCCATTATTATCTTCATTATGTCTTTCTGAGGATGAATATATTTGAAGTGTAAGGTGTTGACGACTGTATGACATTATCATTATATTATAATTAGTCAATTGGCATATGACCGCCAACGGTTTTATGAAATAGCATGTGATATTTTAATTGTAATTTTACTCTAAGTATGATCTCATGTCCTAAGAGACTTTAAGTAAATGACGATATGGTACTTCAATTATTAGAATAAAGTATTACTACATTCTGCGAACCATAATATGCTTTATATTATAAATCGTATAATGTATAAATTGTATCAATATGCATCACACAAAACTAAGGATTTTCATTATATTTTATATATTTTATTCAAAAAAACATTCTCCAGTTTCTAGCTAGTACTCTGTAAAACCCGACTTATGTGTTATATTAATATGTTAAAAATTATATGAGGTTATTGGTGTGTGCATAGGGAATGTATAGAAAATCGAGACAAGTGGAGGTTTAGGACAAAGGTGGCCAATCTCCAAATAGTTGGGAGAAAGGTAAAGGCAAAGGTGAATGATTTCTTAAGTGTTGTTTGATACAAAAATAAGTTAAATTTCAAACCTGTTTAGTCTTTATGGCAAGATATATTCATCCTGGAAAACTACAGTAACATATTTCTTTTTTCAATTCTACTATTAAACATGGAATTCATAAAAACTTAATAATTCTAGTTGTAGAACTTCAAGAAAAACAAGTATGTTTATAGAAATAAAAATAAAACAAAATCTTTATTTGACATACTTAACTTATCAAATATGAAAGAAATAATCTTATGGGGAAAAAAAATATAACTGAAAAAAATTAAAATTTAACAATACTATATAAACTAATAACAGCTTTACTCAAAATAACAGTCTAATATACAATTCAATTAGTTTAAAAAAATTAATGTTAAATTGGCTACTCAAATTTTTAAACACTTGAAAGGATCTATTATTCAAATATGTGAGAATCTATAGTTGAATAAAAGATTTGCCAAGTCGCATTAATATTTGACATGTCGCAAAATATATTTTAAATAAATTTCATCGATAATATTAGAAATTGTAATCATAGGCATGCAGACTTTTTCCGCAGGAGGAGCCCCTTAAAAAAAGTGAACCAAAGATTCTTGTACTTAAGACTACTAGAATAATTAAATATTTAAAATTGTATAAATTACTTATTTAATTCAATATGCAAATATAAAAATAAATACTACTTAAAATTACACAATCTAAGAAATCCTTATTTACATATTATTATACTATTTACAACTCCATCCTTCTGTCCATGGGAGTAAGGTTTTTTAATGTATCAATTACATCTTCAATTAATATATTATATGCAAGTTCTGATTAGTCCGATAAATAACTAATAACTTTAAAAGATTTATTCACAGATATCAATTCAATACTAGAAGATTAAAACTAGCTTTACTTTATTCATGTAAAATGTAAAAATGTTCGCTATCTTATATAGCAGTGGTGGCCAAACTTTTTTTTCCTCGGGCCATAAAAAACAACTTTTTTTTATCGCGGGCCATAAAAAAATGCATTCTAAATTTTTTTTTTACGTAAATGCAAAATATTAGTTATACAAATAAGTGCTGTAATATAGAAGACTTTCGCGGGCCAGATATTAAATGATGGCGGGCCGGAGTTGGCCCGCGGGCCGTAGTTTGGCCACCATTGTTATATAGTATTATTATACATTTATTAAAGAAAAATCCAGTCCGCAGTTAACCTGTAAAAATAATTTAACCACATTGATTTCTCAGTATAAAAAACGGTCTAACTCGGGGGACAAAAGTTTTAAAAATTTCAAGAAGGAAAATTAAAAAATGACTTAAGACATTTACAAACGATGACCATATTTCAAAATCATAATGATGAAAACAATTATTTAACAAAACCGGATCATGAAAATTGATTCCAGTAAAACACGTGGAATGGACCGAAAGATATTTCCTTAAATGCTTTCACAAAAATGGCAATAATATAACCCCGCGAATCGTCGATAGTGAAACACTCACATAAAAAATAAGATATTTTACAAAACTTTACCTGTGTGCTTCACTAACGCTAATAGTGTGAATTAAACGCTGACGGCGTTGATAAAGTGAACGCCGCAACGAACAACGGAAAACAAATGAGACGTGGTTGTAATACGGATTAACGATCAGCGCAGGCACGGAAAATGACAGAAAGCGCGTGCGCACAAAGTATTTGCACCGGTGTCCGTGTTTCTCTTTACTCCTACCCAAAAACTACCAATCAAAATGGACAGCAGCGCCAAGGCAGCGGCATCACGTCAAAAATTCGAAATTTATCTTCCTTGATAACAAGTAAACGATGATGACTTACACGATGTTGAGAGATAAAAGTACCCATCTATATTGTATTCGGTGATTTTATCATTTTGTTGTATAAAGTACATATAGTTTATATATAGTACATAAAGTACGAATTAGTGCCGGGCAATTCTTGGAAATGACTCGATATTTTGAAACAATTCAAATCTGAATGAAAATAACAATCCAAAAAAGATAGATTCACTTTATATGCGGTTTTTCTTAATGGCATTATTTGCAGTTTTGCCTGTGCTCTATGTAAAAATTAGATGAAAATATAAAATGTGTATTAATTTTTAATTTGTATTACGTAATCAGTTCAACAAATAACATTGAATCGATTCGCATAAAATATCGTATCAATAATTCGGTTCACAAAAATGATTCGATCTTTTAAAAGTCGGATCGTCATGATCTATTCAAAAATAATCGAGACATCGCATGAAAAATTCAATTTCCCATCACTAAGTACAAATCCGGCTTCCATTTTCGTAACGATTATTACTTTGATTAAGTAAATTATTGCCAAACATATTTTATCAAAATCTTAACAACAATTTTCATTTCCATCACTCGTCGTATTTTCAATATATTTAACTCGTCGGTCGAGTTCATGTTGTACAGGTTTACTGATTCTTATGTGAACGTAATATACGATACCGCCCGGACCTCTTATTGTACGCATTAAAGTCAAACCGTGAAAAATCATCTTTTATCAAAATATTAACATGTTTATGTTGTCAACTAAAATTAAATACGCAGTCGATTTCCAACGGCGTTTGCTATTATTTACTCGAATTATATATGTAGTACGAAAGATATAAATTAAAGTGGCTTTTATTGATTATGCACGTAAATTAAAAATCATTAACCGTTCCCTATAATGTGTTTGATAATTGTGTGCATTACAATCCAATCAAATTCACATTCAAAAAGAGAACATCGTGTTTTCCGGAGTGCTTGTTTTATTAGACGTAAAAACGTTTTTAAAGCAATTTTAACGAAAATAATAATATCAATTAGTATATGATTTTAATTCATTTATCAAAATAAAGACAATATATCAAGGGGTTTTAAATGGATAGTCAAATAGAAAATAATAGTGTACATTTTTCGGCTATATGTACTCGTATTAACTGTTGTAGAATTAAATAGATATCCTTGAAACTATCGTTTTGATTCAATTATATCCAAATATTTGGATATAGTATATAATATATCCAATATCTGGATAGATAAATATATTTAATAAATAAAAAATAAAAAATAAATAAATAAAATATTATATTTTTATTATTTGGATCCTTAAATTCAAGTGTAACACGGCGACACTGCCCATTGGTATTGCCCCTTGTTGTGGTCTCACCGAGTTGATTCGTTAACACCAGGTATCGTGAAGTTGGTTTATTCGGATGGCTCTCAAAAAGTAGATGAAAATGTGATAAAACTGATAGGTTTTAATTATACAAATGAAAATATTTATTAAGACAAAATTACTACACACTATTGTAAACTGACGCAGACATACATAGACTTACTCGCCCGTACGTCCTGTACCGTCTCGGTCTTACATCGTAACATGTCGAATGTCGAGTCAGTCAGCGTTCTTTCCTCACATACTATTAATTTTTACGACTATTCATATGGAAATAATATTATAAATATAATTCATATACTAATATAATAGTAATAACTGGGGATCCCTCATAAAACGATCGGTTATAGTACAATCGCATATATGCGAGTACGTGTTCATGTTCGTGTTCGTGGACCTAAGAATAAAATTATTTTCCAACAATTTTTAAGCACAACAACTATATTTTGTCGAACAAAACAATTCAATATAAATTCATAACAATTATTTTCAACTGTAACCAGTCAACTAAATTTTCTATATACGTCTAATAAATAATATTGTACGCATATGTGGGTTTATACGCACGAGTCGATGCAAGTACTATATAAAACATATATTCTGAGCTATTCTTGAAATTGGTGATAATGATGGACGCCGCGATAGCAATACTCCGAATCAAGATAAAGTGGTCGAGTCTGTCGAGAAACGGATGAGACAATTAAAACACCAATGCGTGCATAAATATTATAATTCTTATAGATAGGAAGTAAGAATAAAGTTTGAAGGATCATTACGATAATGGTTTTTATAAGGAATACGGTGGACTAGTCTCAGTCACCAGGTGACCAAGTTAATAATACGTTAATTTGTGTGGCACGTTCTAAATTTACCACGTATTCGATTTAATATTAGTTATCGTTATTCGGTTATGAACGTAGCCGTTGTCATCCACCGCAAACTCAATAGCATTATATATATAGCACATAGGTATACTTATTTAGCATATCGTTCTACTTATTTAGTTCTAATTATCATCTAACATTACAATCATAGGCGTGCGCGCGGGGGTGGCTGGGTGGACCACAGCCCTTCCTGCGGGCTTTGGCTTTTTCTTTAATTAATGTATAACTGTACTGTATAAGATAGTGAACATTTTTACATTTTACATGAATAAAGTAAAGCCAGTTTTAATCTTATAGTACAGAATTGATATCTGTGAATAAATCTAATAAAGTTATTAGTTATTAATCAGACTAATCAGAACTTGCATATAATATAAAAATTGAAGATGTAATTGATACATTCAAAAACCTTACTCCCGTGGACAGAAGAATGAAGTTTTAAATAGTATAATAATATGTAAATAAGGATTTCTTAGATATAAAATGTGTAAGTTTAAATAGTATTTATTTTTATATTTGCATATTGAATTAAATAAATAATTTATAAAATTTAAAATATTTAATTATACTATTAGTCTTTAGTACAAGAATCTTTGGTTCACTTTTTTTAAGGGGCCCCTCCTGCAGAAAAAGTCTGCGCACGCCTATGATTACAATTTCTAACATTATCGTTGCAATTTATTTAAAAAATATTTTGCGACATGTCAAATGCTAACACGGTTTGCATTTGCATACACAGTACACTAAGTACATTGTATTAATGGCCATTTGTCTCAACATCTCCCCAACCTCAATGCTAACGCAACGCCACTGGTAAATAGCATAACATTCTATATAACATTTCTTACTTTTTTTTTTTAATAGTTCGATATGTCGCTCACGGTAGCGGATAATAAATTAATCGGTTCGTACCATGGTGCAAAACTACATTGTTACAAAATTTCAAAATACGTTTCAAAAAAAATTGCTCTCATTTGGGCTAGTCATCGTAGGAATTTCTTAATTAGTCAATGGAAACATGAAAATATTATCTGTGTTCGTGTGTTGGCTTTAATTATCGTATTACATTGTGTTATTAATAGTGGCGATTCCTAGTAATTTAAAATTAGAGGTGCGATCACACTACCATAACTTAGGGTTACTCACGATAACTAAAATATATAATAATATTATCTTATTATTTAATACATATTACTCGTAAAAATGTTTAAGAATAATACAATTTATCAACTCTACTAATAATAATTGTAAATCACATCAACCACGACGCGTCAGTCTTCACTATATTGTGCAGGTCTTTGGTGAAAACATGCGACAATAATTATCGCTCAATCATTATCTGGAAATAACGACTTCACCGGCACGCGTGCAGCTCTTAATTACTTTATACATTAAGGCGCGTAAACATGTGCGAACCGAACCCATCGCGAACCGATAGCGACAATAATTGAGACGGTGTTGACGAACGTCCAGCGAACCGTCCGCGCCGATCCATCGAGAGTCGGTTTTTTTGACGAACCTATCGCGAACCCCAGTGGCGTATACAAGGAGGATGTTTGGTAGATATGACACCCCCCTTGAGTCGTATCATATATTACATTATTATAGGAATATAGGTAAATCGATAATACAATATGAAATATAAAATAATGCACAATACTAATTACATATATACAGGTTAACATTTCGCGATTGCGACAATACGTGACGAAAATTATTCGTTTACGTTTTCGTGCAACACAAAACGCTTAATAATAATAGGTATCGTAGCATCGAATACTGATATTCAAATAGTCAAATATTCGAATAATTTATGGTAAAGCTATCCGAATTCGAATATAAATTATATCTCTATTACAGACATTATGTATACATATTAATTAATTAAAAGTTTTAGTTCGTATGTATTATATATAATATTTAATAATTATAATTAACACCCCCCTTCAGAAAATCCTAGTTACGCCACTGGCGAACCCGGTACAAGTTGGTTCGTTGTCGGTATTGGCTCGCGAGCGGATCGCAAGTGTATACGTGGCCTTAACGATCATCACACGAACCCTTCATAAGCAATTCGCGGTAGGTTCGGCTCGCACACATATACGCACCATTATGATTTCAGTAATAAAGATTACTATTATTATTATATATTTAAAACCCGATATTTTTGTATACTCCGCAGATCTGTCGCGCTAGACATGAAAATACCAGACACCGATTCATTACGATACGACGGACGTTAATATGTTAGTCGGTAGGAAGGTCAGCATTTAAACTATTTTTATTTATAACGTTGAGAAGTGAAAAAGTTAATTTAACACATTTATTTTCAATACATTTTACAAAAATATTTTGTACATTTTTATTTTACCAATTATAATGATTACTAAAATTCCAATTTTAAATTCATTTTTTTTATATATAATATATATAGAACTGTTTACAGAGAGAGATGGCATCATTGCATATAAGTACGACCCGCCACTGGTTATTACAAGTTTTCCATTCGAAGTGAAACGATGAATATTGTATTTTTTTCACTATATGTGTTTTTTTAGTGTCTACATACATGATTTCATCTAAAAGGACTGCTATAATTGTTACAACCATGAAAATTAAAATTTATGAAATGGCTTATAGTTGGCACAAGAAGAAGAGGGGTCATTTTACGAATTTCTTAACAGTTTTTTTAATTATAATTATAAAATGGTATTTAAAAATAAATAAAAATTTGTTTTACCATCATCATCAGAATATAAAATATTGTCTTTGAAAAATTACATTGCTTCAATAACAATTGATGGTTCAACAACGGGTTTTCTATGCATATTGTAAATAGATAAAAACAAATTTATAACAAATTAATTGAAATACAAAATAATGAATTTAAATTACTTAAATAAGAAAATATGAATTGTAGATATATTAAATCAATATAATATTCGTTCATGACATACGAACGTACGATGGTCTAATAACTTAACATAACGATTAACGATAACGATCTGTTTAAATCCGATTTACAAAATATATTGTAAACATACAATTTTTTCTACAAATTAATTAATTTTTAAATTTGTTTTGAAAGTGTAGACTATTTATTTGTTAGGATTAGAGTTTTATAATTGATAAACTCGGCCTCCACCTTGTCTATCTACCATTGTATACAAAAAATATATGTATAATATTAATAACAATATGATCTATTGTTTGTGTTTAATACATAATATGTCTATATTATACATAATTTGTATAAAACATGAAATTTAAAAAACCACACTATTTTTATTATTCATATAATGGGAGAAAGGTTACAGTATGGATATTTAAAATAAACAAACAAATTCAACAGTGACAAAAAATACGATCGTAAAAAAAAAATAAGTTATCCAAAGTATTTAAACTAGTGGGAACATGCACATATATATAGTTACTACTACTAATAGTAATAATTATAGTATTATATAATAATAGCAGTAATAATATTCTACTAAATGTTGTAGTATACCTAAGGACCTTAGACTAAGGTGTTCATACATTTTTCTTGTCAAAATGGGATTAAAAAAAATATCTTTATAATTACAAACAAATTTATTTATTTATTTAATATATATATATATATATATATATATATATATATATATATATATATATTAATATTTATTAATTATTAACAAAATTAAACACTATTATGGTTGGCATTTGAGATTGGTATTTTACTAGGTAATAATTTCTTGATGTAAACAAAGTAACTTTATATTATTGAGATTAAAGATTATGAACGAACTTCATAGTTGTTACAAAACAAAAAATAAATAAGACCCATTTATTCTAAAATATAATCATGGATTAATACAAAATAATTCTGCCCAAAACAAAATTATTACTACATTACTATTTACCTACTAAACAATTAAATTGTACTTTTACGTTCTGTAAAAAAAAATTGCAACTTAAAATAGTACAAAACAATTGTTATAATCACATTTTGAAGTGTACAATATTTATAATACTTTATTATTCATTTATGATTCTAGACAATATAAACAAATATTCTTCATAATATTATCTTCTTTACCAGCATATTTTCGGCATTGACAACAAAATCTTCTAGAATCTCAATGATTTATTTTTATTTCCTGGATAAATATTACATCAATTGACATAGTTTAGAGGATTTTAAGTCTTATCTGGATACAAATAATTTCAAATAACTACAGTTTAAAAAAAATAAGAATATTATAAATAAACAAAGATTATTACAAAATTAGTCACGTGGTTCACATTTGTAAACCACTTGTCATTTTTTGTACTTAAATATACAACACTCATCTACAGTCAGTATGTTATTGATTACGCAGCATGTTAGATAAACAACAGCTACTATAACACAAATGATGACACAAGCAGTTTATAAATACTAAAATCATCAATATTTATTGCTGGTTTACAACTGTAGACGCGCCTAAAGATATGCTTTGGCTAGAACGACCGCGATTGCGACGGAAAAAATAATCGCAGTCGCGGTCGCAGGTCCACAAGCGTTTTCTTTACGTCGATAACGACTATGATTGTAACCGGTTTAAATATATGATACCATATCATATTATTATCATGATTTAAGATATACCTTAATATATATCTTAAATCGTGATTATTATGGTTCCTAATTCCTATCAAAGACATATTTTAATATTTATTATAATATTAGGTTTAAAAGGTATTGAAATGTTATTTTTTTTTGTTTTAAACAAATTACCTATTAATATTGTGTTTAAAATATTTAAAATATAGGTAATTAACGTTGAATGTGTTTCAAAAATAGGTAACTTTATTTAATTTTTGTATAATGTAATAACTAAAGAGCAGATTTAGTTGATATTGCAACTTTTTATTGGTACTCACTAAATCAAATCTGATCAAATATGTATACAAATCAGATTAATTACAGTCTTCCTATTTAATTTAGTAATGCAATTTTTTGCAATTTTCAACGATTTTGCAATTTTTTGCAATTATTGCAATTTTTGTATACTTCATGTAATAAATAAACAAATTATTATTTCCAAAGTGATTTTACAAAAAAAAAATATAACTACGACGTAAATTTTTACGTGTACTTAAATGTAGTTTAGGATTTTTAAATTATATTTATCTGGGTTATCCACAAAACTCACAAGTTCAGAAGAATCAAATAGTAAATTACTTAATAGTTTAAACATATTTAATATAAATACTAAATAAATAAATAAATTAATAAATACCAAACAAATACTAACTAAATAAAAATATTTGGTATAAATATTTCTATAAATATTGCCAGTTCTAATGGAAAAATAGTTAAAGATAAATTAAAATATGTCTTAGAAAAAAATTAAGGATATAAAAGCATTAAAACTTACTCGGAGATTATAACAGGAAATCAAAATGTTTATTTAGATACAACACCCAATTTTTAAACTATTTTAAATATGTATCGATAGCAAGTGTCGACGTTGAACATACTTTTTCATTGTATAAACATATTTTAAGTAACAGATGATACAATTTTCAAGAACACAATTTAGAGATGTATATAATTATAAATTTTAATTCAGAAAAATTATATATTCTGTAAATATTATATAAATGTCCATAATATTATTTAAGTAAGTCATTAATGATTATATATTTGATAAGATTTTACTATGCAATTTTAATGTATTTCATTGCAATTTTAACATATTTATACTGCAATTTAGATACAATTTAGATTTTAATTGCAATTTTGGCATTTTTTTTATTACAATTTTAAGATATTTTTATTGTAATTATATACGGTCTTTAATAATAACATCAATTCCTTGCCACTTACGACTGATTTACTGACTTCAGCCCAAATAGCTTCTTTAATATCCCAGTCTTTATAATCATTATGCAGTGGATTGCATAATGACGGATATATCAATACACTTTCTGCCAGTTTCTCATCCTCTTGTTTTGTAAACTTATTCATAGAGTATAATAATCAAAATTTAATATTTAGAATTCAAAAATCAATACGCTATAATAAATTATTTTAAATTTTAACTTTTGAATATATATATATATATATATTATATACATATATAATATATAATACAATTATATTATTATTTGTTTACGACATTATTGTGGGAAAATTCAAATATTCTATTTTATAACATGAATGGTCGCGGATCGACTGCGATTTGAGTACTCGTGTAGCAACCGAAATTTGTGTCGCCGGTCGCTGTCGCTATAGTTAAACCAGGTACATATTATTTCATTTAGTGATTGGAATAATCGAATGATTAGTAGTCGACATCAAAATAATCGAATGGATTTTTCACTCTAATGATAAAATATTCGACCAGTTTTTTTATCCTACTACCTGTACTACTGACTAGTGACTATAGTCATTGGTTTTATAAGTATAGTCATTGATATAGTGTATTGTGTATTACCAATAATGTAATACAGTTAGGTAACATTCAGTACATTCAGTAATATTAACTATTTTTTTATAATTTTTCGAATATATCATCAGGAATTATCTATTTCATGTATCTAGGTAGAGAATTAAAAATGTACAATGAAGCAAATATTTAATTATAAAATATAAAATAATTATAATATAAAATTAATACCATAAATATATAGTTTACGCTAGAAAGCCTAGATATCAATTTAATATCAAAGCTCTCTAGTTTACGCTATACAGGTAAGAAAAGTGAGATAATAAAATCATTCAATTATTTGTATCATATGAATGTTTCATTCGAATGATTTTATTCGAATAATTATCTCATTCGAATCATTCGTTCGAATGATTAGATTATTTTATTCGATTATTCCCATCACTAATTTCATTGATGTAGTGAAACGCGGTTGCAGTCGCAGTCGCGATCGCTCTAGCCAAAACGTACCTTAAGGTTCCCACACATTGCCGCGGTGGCGATATAAAAATTGCTGACCTAAACACACCAATAGCGGCAACGATTTTTATCCAATATAAATATAATGTATTTATATATTACATACAATAATTGTATAGATAATTAATTAATTCTTATGTATTACAATATATTATTTGATAAATTGACTATTTGCCTATATAGTACGCTAGTACTATACTATGTACTCTTACTATTATACATATTATATTCGTATTATATATTTATACAGTATATAAATCGGAAAGTCAGTAGTTATTACTTCTAATATAATGCAGGTTAGTTGATGTTCGTTTTTTTTAACATAATATGTAACTTATAGCTCAGCTTTTACTATGGTTAAAAAAATCCAAAATTCAAAATCGCTAAAAAATTTTTTTGATTTTTCAAAAAACAATTTTGAAAAATTTCGAAAATAGCTATTTTGTTGAATTACTTATGAATTACTCAGAGAAAAAAAATTTGAAATCGGTTGAATTTTGAATGAACAAAGTACGTGGAACTGGTATTAGTAGTGCCATCTAGTGATATTGGAATGTTACCCAGTGATATTACATATATTGAAAATACGTTCGATAGTTCAGACGAAGAACTTTTACTTTTATGTGCATTAACCGAAAGTCAACACAAGAGGAAGCGAATTATTTATTATTAACATTTATTTATACTCGTATTTATGTAGGTATTCCTTCTTTCGCCATTATCTGAACGCCAAAAATAACGCACTACCGCGTGTAATTTTGTGATTTTGTATAAAGTCGCGTTCTAATACAGCGTCGTGTTAATCACGCTGACAACATATATTTGACATCTAATATGACTTAGAATTGAATACAATGCGACGGTAATTCACGCGACGTTAATAACGTTTTCACGCGCGTTAATAACGCGTTTTGTTTGACCGAACTTAAAGAAATAATTGATAATAAGTGTAAGTTAAAATATCAAACACATTATTGCGCTACCGACCGTCCGTCGGCCATTTTACGAATTCAAAATCAATTTTAAATAAAATTAAGATTGCTTTATTTCATTTTACCAATATTATTATAGTAATAATATGTTTAACTTTTTTAAGATTATGACAAAGGTTTAGTTATTTGTTAGGTTAAAAGTAAAAAATATTTAAAAAGCAATAAATATTTGATCATATGAATTCATAAAATCTAAATACATGCTAAATACAATGAATTTACAATAAATTATATAACAATACAAATTTGGCATTAAAATAAATAATATATAAAAATATACCGTTAGTCCCAACATTATTCGTTATTTCTAATAAAAAAAATAAAATATTTTTCATGAGGTATGTCACATAAAAATAGAGGTAGGTTCTATGTTAAAATAAAAGCTCAATTTTTTTTTTTAGAGGTAACAAAATTTGATTTTGCACTATTCTTGCTTGAGCCAGCCCTTGATAAGCCTCTAACCACCTACCTACTTATTGTTATATATTATTATATTTGTCATAATAAAGGAGGAAGTAGTTTAATATCATTCATTGAAAATACTTTTACTTAAACTTTTATTATTATTAAACTAGAAAAATATGTTATCTCTATGTAAAAATAATTTTCAATTGTATTCTTTCAGTTTATTTTATTTTATATTCAATGCGCTTTTCATACCTGACAATAATTTTTCATTTCTAAATCGGTTGTATTCTTTTGCACTTAATTTTATAATACTCAATGTAATATTTATATTTTATTTTAATATTTATTTACCTTATTAATTGTTGTATATTTTATTTTATTGAAAAGTTAATATGAGCTTGACCCCATCAACTACCATAAATTAAATGCACTTCACTATAACATTTTAGTTAATATATTATTATTAATGTAATGCTTCATTCATAACTATTGATCCCGCTATTTTTGATTCATTACAACTATATATTTTTTTATAGTAAATTAATTTGTTCGCACATGTGGAGCTCCGTATAAATAGTTGCTATTACTCATTAATGAATACTTAGTAATTAAAATAATATGACAATTATGCGTGCATACACAGTGACGGTGCTAGAGTTTGCAAGGCCTTGGGCAAAATTAATGTTGGGTCTTATAATTTATATTAATAAAATATTTTAAGTTCAGTCAAATTAGAATCGCAGGGCTTTAATTATAGTTTAAAGCACGGGGCCCTGGGCAACTGCCCCTATTGCCCACTTATTATTTATTAACTTTTTTTTTATTTTTTATTAGAAACTTTGTGTGACAATTAGTTTCGACGATTAAAAATAGTTGAGTACAATGAATAACAATATTAAAATATAACAAGAAGGATGTTAGTTATTTTACAAAAAAAAAACAAAACCAATACAACAAAAATAATTCAATTTTCAAAGCAGCCTGATTAAAGAAGGAAATTAATGAAATGATAATTAGTAAAATTCTTGTGGAGAAAATATGCTGGGATTTATTAACTTTAATTTCGACTTTTATGTTAAAAACATTCTATATAATTTGATGCTTATGGTTTGTTGTTACCCATAACAGTTTAAGGGTGTACGCAGGGACGTATTTAAGGGGGAGTCCATGGGCCCATGCCTCATATATTTAATACTTTTTTTGTTATTAGAGAGTAGGTACCTATTAACTTTTTTAGGATCTCTCACTATTCACGCAGAGGCACACGATGGTATATCATGAGATGATACAATTGATATTTAATACCACTAATTTATATTTTAAGGGTATTTGTAGGATTACGTATTTAGTGTATTTTTGATTCACCTCTATTAGTTATTTCTAAATTCGCCCCTGGGTGTACATTTGTAAAAGCGTAGTAATATGATTATTCTTTGGTAGAATGATAAACCTAACTCTTTATAAATATTGGTATGTTTATTAAAATATAATAAAAATAATAAATGTAACGAAATATATTAAACATAACACTGCATATTTAAATTGATTTATTAAAGTAATTAAGTAGTATCACGAGCGTGACTCAGCTATTGCTGTCAGATTTGTACTGCCTCGTCTGCATTTGCTCATCGACTACGTTTATTGCGTCGAATGAGATGTTATCGTGGAAGCGATTATGTGACAAAATACCAACGCTAGTTATACATTTATCGCTAGATTAATTAAGTCGCACGTCCGCTTATTACACCATGAAGACGTGACTGTAATATATGGAAAAAGAAGTACAAAGTGTATAATTAATTGTAAGTAGCTATATTTAATTTTAAGTATAAAAATGCATTGTTCAAAAATATTAAATACAATAATAATTTAACATTTTTATTTTTTTTTAATTTGCAAACCTATTAATGCCTTTTTCCATATTTACAATAATATTATTACATGTGTGGAGTAAAGTCAATTCAGTTGGTCTACTTTTGTTCATTCGTGATCTTAACCCTTTCAGACCCCAGGGTCACTTTTGTGACCCAATGTTTCATTCTTCAATTAAAAATAAATTGTTAGTGTACAGCAAACGCTCTGTATACATAACGATGTATAAAATTCTGTAAAATTCACTTATCTAATTATTATCATCTTATTGACTTTATTTTAGTGTATTTCCGTATATTTATAAGAAAAAATAATGTAAAAATAATTGTTCATGTTTTATTTTCATTTTTGATTTATAAATACGAAAATAATAAGAGCGAGTTGTACTTAGAAGAATATTAGTTACGTAATCTAATAATATCGTTTTTACTCTTACATTTCCATTATATCAAATTATATGATTGTTTGAATTTTGGGTCACATTTGTGACCCACCGGTCTGTGTGACATGTTGCGTTTGTTTTCACTGATATTTATTTAATTTATCAAACGGATTGTGCTGTTATCCTAACGCATTTCTATACTCTGCGGTACCGTACGTAAACTAATTAGTGTAATTTTTTATATTGTATTTTATGAATAATTAATATTAAAAAAAAAATGTCTCTTAAACTACTAGAATGTAATATTTTAGAATTATTATCAGACGGTTATAATTCTGATATTGGGAGTATAGATGATGGGGATGAATTTTTTCCCGATGATGAATTTCAGGATTTATTAAATGAATTTGAAAATGAGGATGTTTTCTGTGACTTGCCAAGCGTCTCTGATAGTAATAATACTACTTTTAATTAATATACACTGGAAAATAACTTTCCAATTACTAATAAGCAAAATATAAAATGGTTAAATGAACCTTTCCAAAGTTTAACATTAAAATTAGATAAATTAGAAAATGAAGTTCACCCTACATCTATGACTTCAATAGATTATTTTAATCAGTATTTTCAAGATGATTTTTTTGATAATATAACATTTAATACCACGTTATATACGGTTCAAAATTCAAAATTTTATTATTTTTATATTAAGGTTTTAAAAATTGGTTTTTACTGTTAATAATTTAAAAAGTTTTTATTTATTTTATTAGAATTAAGTATTTTAAGTTGCAGTAATCGAAAAAGAATAATCGATTTTTCAATAAATATAATGAAATAAAAATAATATACCTAAAACCAGGGGGGTATTTAGACTTACTTCTAGGGGGGGGGACTCAAATTTTTTCTTTAATTTAGGCTCAAAATTTACAAGTAAAATTGTTGGTAATATTTATATCAGGTGAATCCTTAATATTTGTGGTTTTTTTTTTTTAATATAATGCCGGATCCACTTAGAATGGTCTTTTGTGTAATTTTTTTTTAACATCTCTCTGTGTTTTGAAAGTTTCGCATGTGTTTTATCTAATTTTTCTCTAAATATGAACTGGATCTTCAATCAAAATAATATATATTATTTATCATTATGGGACATATAAACGTTATAAGCAATTGAGTGTTTGACGATATTAATAATTTAAATGTTATTCAATTTAAGCGTTTAAACGTTATACAAATTTAAACGTTTAAAAAATTTTCCGTTTGCCGTTATTGACAATTAAACATGAAAAATTTAGCGTTTTGCGTTATTTAAATTAGTGTAAAATTTGAAACGTTTTCAAATGTAATAATGCTATAAAATAAATTATAATTTTTGTTTCTTAATAAAATACCTATTACTTATATAAAAATTGTCTTGGTCTAAAAATTCTCGGGAGGAGCGATTGCCTCTATCGCCCCCCCCCTCAAATACGCTACTGTTTACAACATTTGTATACGAAATTTTATTCCGTATAAGCCGATGGGTCATTTATGTGACCCTACTTGTTTTCTTGGTAAAAAATAATTAAAACCCCCTAAAAATTGGTGAACATTATTTTTTTAACCTATTTATACAGTTGATGAAAAAAAAAAACTCAGGTCTGAAAAACCATGTTTTTAATCTACAAATTAAATATAGCTATATAAAAATATTTAATAAATTTGTTATAAAAAAATAAATAATTATAAAAGAAGCCATAAATCCGCCCTGGTATTATAGTAGAGTAAACCAATTATTATTTTTCATTGGTTGTACGCTTGAATATATTAATCTTATATAGTTTCGAATTTGTGAATCATACGGTCAATGAATTGTTGATCCTGTTATCAGTTTAAGCGTTATCTTCGACACTGACCATATAAAATAAATTTTTGTGATTACTAGCATGAGCAATCGTGATTCGTGATAACTAGTAAAATAGTTGACTTAGGTTAAGAAAACAAACCAAATATATAAGTATGTACATGTTTTTTTATACTTAATAAGTTTTATGACATTTGTTTAAAATATTGGAACGCGTCTTATGAAAAAGGTACTCAATCATAATATTGATTTTTTCCATTAATTTATTTATGTTGTATAATATCCATATAAAATTAATGATTATTGTGAATATAAAATAATTTTAAACTGTAGATGCTATTGCAGTACTTTTTTATTTTTCATTTATTAATTAAGACTTCAACGTCTATGGTTATTAGCTTATTTGCATAAAACAAAGTAATAGAAGGTATACAACTTCAATTTTTAGTTTAAATTTACATTTTTACAATATTAATTTATATAAATTAAATTAATTTTTGTGAGGAAGTTTAAGATTTGTTTGCTGTTGTTTTCGCTGAGAGTTTCTTCTATGTTTTGAAGTATGAAAAATTCAAGTCTTGTATTTTGGTTCTTTACTAAGTCTTGGATGAAATGACAAATGGTTAGGATTTCTTGGCATTTGTTGCATGTTGGAGATGGATTTTTACTTATGAGGTATGAAGTTGAGTTGAGGAGTGTCCAATTTTGATTTTTGTTCTGAAAACTTCTTGTCAACTATTGAAATGTTGGGGTATGTACCATTTATTTTGTGTTTTTCTTAAAAATTTTAAGTTTATCGGTGGGTGGAATAGAGTTCCAATAACTTTGCCATATAGCGTGTATTTTTTTTATAGAAGTTTTAATGTTGATCAGTTTCTTGGTTATTGTAGGTAAAGTGATTTTTTGCATTTATTTATTAATATTGTATATTATCACTAAATTAAAAATTAAAAATGATTGCGAATAAAATAATTTGAAACTGTAGGCACTATTTCAATTATATTTTATATTTCAAGTTGTCAAATTCATTAAAATTGGTTAATATATCAATAAAGATTATGTTCAAGGTAATTTATCAGAATTAATTGTAAATTAAAATTAAAATTTAATCGTAAATGCGTTTCTTAACTATTATCATTTGTACATTAATTGTTTAATCATTTTTTTACTATGTTTATTAATACTTTTTATTAGTATTATTCGGAATCCATGTATTACTATAAGAACATATACTCTAATTGATATATATTTTATTAATTGCCATTGTGGCATTGTTATAGTAATTTACTTTTAGTAAGTTACAATTTTTATTTTACTCTCTAAGTAAGCTTGAGTAGCAACAAAAATTATTTTAAAGAACAATTAGAAGTTTATAATTTTATTAATTTTTAAGAATGGCTTTAACTTTATGATACATAATTGCCCAATAGAGCCATTGATATTTTGGCTAAGTAAAATATTCTAAACCTTTTTTTTCTTAAATTCAAATATTTATCATGGTACTCCATTTTTGCATGTATTTTAACCATAATAATGGATACTAATATTATATTAATTTTGTTTTTTTGAATTTGTGATAAACTTAATATTTTTTTTTATTTTAATCAATGAGTTGTATTATTAGATAATTGTAACATGATTGTGTTAACTTTTATTTTTAATAGCCCAAAAGTGTATAAATTTCTTGCAAATTTGATTTTATTATGATTTTGATAAAATGAAAATATTTTTGAAATATTTATTTATTTTTTTAAATCCTTATTGAGTTGTTATTATATATATATAATTTTTATTATAGGTTGTTCAAGTTGTGAGTTTTATAGAAAAAAATAAACTTAAAACATTATTATTAGTGTAATGGAAAAAAGAGACTGGCCACTATTTGTCTATGGTGGTTTATCATCTTGTATTGCAGAACTAAGTAAGTTTTAATTATACTAATGTATTGATTTTATTTTTTATGTATATTTAATGATATTTATTATAATATTTAGTTTTTGTAGCTATTGGTCTCATTCTCTTATCAATAAAAGTTAGAATGTTTAAATGGCATAAAGAATATGGTACTTCTGAATGACTTATGAACATTTCTACATATATTCTTAAAATTAAATGTTAAAATTTGTCCTTGTCAATATTCAGGATTACTTAATCAAATATTTATTAAACTATCTTACTTGATACATTGATAATTATGTGTGTGTGTGTGTGTGTGTGCATTATATATGAATTTATAATAGATTCAATGTTTCCTATAGTTAATTATTGATGTTATTTATAGTAAATAAACTCTTTTAAATTTGCTTGTTGGCGGCATTATTTATATTTTATTTCTTACTGCGGAAGTAATTTAATATCAATATTTTATTTGAATAAGTATATTTTATTGATCAATTATTTTTAAGGTACGTTTCCTATTGATACTACTAAAACCAGACTCCAAGTTCAGGGACAAAAATTGGATGGACAATATAATAAAATTAAATACCGTGGCATGGTAGATGCTTTTTGTCAAATTTATAAGCAAGAAGGATTTTTGTCACTCTATTCTGGGTATACATTTATTTAATTTGTACATTTTTGATTATAATTCCAATATATCTTATGATGCTTCTAGAATTAGTCCTGCATTAATACGTCAATGTACATATGGTTCTATTAAGTTTGGAACTTACTACACATTGAAGAAAACAACTAATGAGTATTTAGAAGTAACTGAAGATGTTACTGTGAATTTTGGATGTGCTGTATGTGCTGGTATTATATCGGCATCTATAGCTAATCCTACAGATGTACTTAAAGTTCGACTTCAAGCTTTAGGCCGAAATAAAATTGAAAACCTTGTGAATTGCAATGTTTTTAAATGCTTTCATTACATTTATGTACACGAAGGACTCCGAGGTTTATGGAAGGTTAGTATTTAATTTAACAGTGAAATATTTTATATACAGGTGACTAGAAAGTGTAAAAACTCAAGTTTTAGTAGATATTACATATTGTATAGTAACAATACTAGTAAAATTAAATATATTTAATAATTAAACTATGTTAATCATATTTGAATTATCATCGATATTTAGGTTTTCTTACATTTTTATCTTTTCTGTATTGTAGGTATATTTTTAATTTTAAGATATTTATTCGTCGTGTATTTATAATTAAAATATTCTTGGATTTTGTTATTGAAGGGTGTTGGTCCAACATCACAACGTGCTGCTACAATTGCAGCTGTTGAATTGCCTGTTTATGATTATTGTAAACACAAGTTAATGGCTATTTTTGGAAATCATATTTTCAATCACTTGATGTAAGTTATATTTAATGCATTAAAATATTAATATCTTTTAAGTTCCATGTTGACATTAGTTAAATAAAAGATACTCACAATTTTAAAAACTTTTAATGAATCAAATCATCTATATACAATACTTATAATAATAATAATAATAAAAATAAAAATGTATGAAGTTCAATAAACAGTTATTTTTATTTTTTTCATTGTTACTCACAACTAATATTTAGTAGTTGTTTTGTGACTATTAATCAGTCATCTAGTTTTATATTGTGTAAATAGTATTTCATTTTTAAAGCTCTTTTTTTGGTGCATTTTAAATAAAATTATAATATTTAGTTTAAACTAAATGTAAATTTTTATATTATCTTTTCAATAAAATATCAACATTCAATGTGAAAATAATAAATTAGGTTACCAACACAATATGAATTTATTGAGTTTAATAAAAAATTTGTGTACAATAACATCAAAATAATAATTTGAATAATTTTTATTTTTTTAGTTCAAGTCTCATTGCAAGTTTTGGAAGTGCTGTAGCTTCAAATCCGATTGATGTTATAAGGGTATATTATTCACAATTATTAATTAAAACATAAGTTATTCTTTTGTATTAATGATTTTAAAAATGAAAATGTATATTATACTACTATTTATAAGAATTATTTTTCCTATAATCTATAGTATTTGACTAATGTCATTAATAAAAGTCAAATAGAAATTATTTATTATAATTATGTATGTGTATATATATATATATATTAGGGTGCCTGTTATTTATATATGAACGATTTTTTTTTCTTCAAAATTTGAGGAGTGCCGCCTGGAAATATTTTTTTATGGGTGTAAAAATAGGATCTACAAAATTTGAGCTTTATATAAGATGATCAACAGGGCGAGTTCTAATCTCTAAGATTAGAAAAAATGTAAAAATGCCTAATTTTTTAGATAGTATCGCACAAGTTTTGGTTTTTTCTAAAAAGTTACAAGAAACTTTTTTTTAGAATTTGTTATTTACTAAAATAAGGGGTTCTTATATATTTTTCGTACAGTTAATATTTTTTTGTAAAAACTAAAAAGACCATATGAAAGTAACATTTTATGAAAAATGCTCGTTTTTATGTTTTTTAAATTATCTCTATGTCACATTTTCTCTAAATTTTGAGCTTAGAGCGTGTCCTGTTAATCATATAATATAAAGCTCAAATTTTGTAGATCTTATTTTTAGACCCATAGAAAAATATTCCGGGCGGTTCTTCTCGAATTTTAAGTTTTCGAAAATAACAAGTACCCTAATATATATATAAAACAACTTTATTAAGTGAACTGTCCACTATGCGGGTTACCAAAAGACACAGTATATATATATTCATTATTTATATACATAGGATTGTTACAAAATTATAAAACAAATAGTAATGTATAAATAAATAGTAAATAATTATATAAATATAATTACGTTAATTATATTAAGATAAAATATCTACTAGAATAAAGATTTAAAAGAAGAAAAAAATACTGATTTTATATAAAATAGAAAAATTGGTTAAAATAAATTATAAAAAGAAAATATTACAGTTTATTGCATAATTAATAAAGTTTTTATTAAAAAAATAAGATTCGCTATTGTATAAAAAATGTAATTATTATCACTGTCATAGATCATAATCATTTTTTAGATTTGAACTCATTCTTTTTTAAAAATATTTTTGTGAGCATCTATGATTGTACTTAACTCTTCTTTTTCTTTCTTAGCTTAACTGTCCTTGTAGGACTTAAGCTGCCACAAGTAATCATCTCCACTTTTCTCTGTTCAATGCCATATCTACTGATACATTCCTTCCTTTCCTTTATGATTGTACTAAATACTTGTTGATTTTATAAACTCAAAAAAAGAATTAGAGTCCTTGGTTTGGTGGATCAGTTTATATTTATAAAAATGACTTATATAATTTAACACAATTTCTTAATGAGATAGATAAATTTTAAATGTTGTAAATTTAACAAAATAAAATAAAAATATATCTATAATTTGTGATAATTGAAAATTTCAAATACCTATAAATAGAAAAAACTTCATTGAAATAATTTGAAAATAATAAATACTTTTAACTAAATAATTAACTTCATCTAAATATCATTTTGTAACATTTATAAATCATTTTTGTTACTTCCCAGTATTTTTTTTATTTTTTGGTTGTTATTATGTATTATAAGAAAATCACATGAAAAATATCATATTTACTTTCCAAATTTTATATTTTAGAGTTTGTTAATGTTTATTTTTAAATAATTTATGATCAGTAAAAAATATTTGAATTATTTGATTTTATCAGATATTCAGATGGTACAATTTTGATGAACATAAAAGTTTACTTCTAAAAACGTTAAACAAAATCTAGAAGTAAAATAAACTTTTAAATATTTTTCTGTACAATTATTAGAAAAGATTGTATAGTTCTTGAATTATTTTAAAATGATTTTCAATAACATAATATCATTTGTTTTTTGAATACTGTGTCCATATTTCAGACTAGATTGATGAACCAAAAACATAATAAAAATACTGCTGGCGTTCAGCAACATAACTATAAAGGAAGTATTGATTGTTTCTTAAAAGTATGTATTCTGACTTTTAAACATTTATAAATATACCTATTAATAAACACTGTTATTTGTTATATGTGTTAGACCGTGAAGTATGAAGGAATTTCGGCACTCTACAAAGGATTCGTTCCTACATTTGTTCGAATGGGACCATGGAACATAATATTTTTTGTGATTTATGAAAGACTGAAAACAATTTAAGTTTTAAGTATTTAAAATAAAATAGTAATCAGTAAAATATAATTCATTTGTATTTATTTTACAAAATATTTCTATTCATTGATTAATCAAATATATTTCACATTAAATTAATTCTACATATTATTTATAAACATAAAATTTTATAAGAAACTATTATGAAAAGTGAAAAAAAAATACTTGTTTTATTATTTGCACAATAAGAAGTATTTGTTTTAAAATATTACGTAGATAACAAGTAATACTATTTGAAAATTATACTTATATTTTACTCATTCGCAAATTAATTTACTTGTGTATAATTATTTCTGATGTAATAAATAGTATATATATATATATATATATATATATATATATATTAAAATAATTTAGAATGAAAATTTTGTACATTAAACAAATATATAAATAAAAACAAACACAAACATCACACCAACACTAATTTATCAAACAATTATGCTAATTCATAGTTTCGTGTTCAGTTAACTTTTTATAAAAAGTGTCATCAAGTGTCTGGACTTATTTAAGACTTATTAGATGATAGAGCTTTACCTCTATGATTAAATATATAAAATGAAGGTGTATTGTGTAATGTCTCCCATGTCTTACATTCTAGTTCTTCAATTGCTCTCACTTCTTTGAACTCTCCTGCTAAGTACAATATTCCATACATTGACATAAAAAGGCTGACAACACCTTGCACAAATATCTGAAATCAAACAATTTAGAAAAAACAAAAGTTCATAAGTAATGAATGACCAATGTGTCAAAATATAATAATTTAATAAAAATTATGAGTTTATAATAATAACTCACATCAAATGGTAATCCATCAAATTCTTGTTCAGTTATTCGTAAATAAGATCGATCTGTAAATTAATAAGAAATATATTAGCTATTTAAAATAAATTAGACAATATTGTTATATTGTGTAATATTATTTGTTATATTTCAAGAGTATTCTAATCATGGTTCTATTATTCATATATCATAAAAATCAAACCAGATCAACGTTATAAAACACAAAAGCAATGAATCAGAAAAGTTCAATCGTTATGCAAAATTTTATCTAAATTTATAAGAAAAGCAATGTATTTCTAGGTAAGGTACCAAGCATATTTAATTAAAAAAAAAAATAATTTATATATTAAATTAACATTTAACAAATTAACCATTGAACAAGTCTAAAAGTAAAACTGTTTATCTTTTATAAGAATATAATAAGTTTAAAAAACAAGTTTTAACAGAAAAAAAATGTACACATAATGACTATCATGGAGATTAATTAAGTTTTTTTTTTAATCTTAAATAAGTTTAAAGATAATAAAATCTTAATTTTACATCTATTTTTTATCACTATTAAATATTATTTAGAGAATATAAAATAAATAAATTCACAATAGATAAACTAAGAATCAAACTGAAGATGGATCCTAAAAATTCAGCAAATAACTGATGACATGGATTTTCTCTATTATTTAATAATCTAATAAAAAATATACAATACTATAGCTGTGTATAATTATTGTGCAAACAGAAATACTATCTTTAAAATATTAATATTATCTTAAGAATCATCAATAGTTGGTTTATTTTAAAAAATGCCTTACTTATTATTAGTAATTCTATGTTGAATATTTGTGGATAATATGTTTAACAAGTTGACTGGCAAGCCATTTAGAATGAAATTGTTCCAGACGCTTTGAGAATTAAATTTAATACTCATATATTTGTCTGTTTTTTATCTTTAATTCAAATACTTATTTACTTATTTTATTTTATCACACCATGACAGGCATTAATTTAAGTACAATAATTTGCTGGTAAAACTAAATATAACAAAAATAGTTGAATAGTAGCAAAGAGAAAGAAAAAAGTATCGTATAATATGTGAAATAAATATCTGGTAACAAAAACGTGAAAGACTAGGCTGAGTTGAGACTACATAATATCTAATAAAATGAGAGTTAAAATCAACTCTTATATATTAAAAACCAATAAATAAATTGAAATTAAAATTAACTCTCTTAGTATAAAATTCAAATTCAGTTATAGTTAAATGCAGTTCTCAAAGCAAAAATGATAAGAATTATATAAAATTATTGAAGTTCTCGTGTTTGATTAGTGAGAGTTAAATATAATGCTGATACCAGTCAACTTGATAGATAGACAAACATTTTTTAATGGTAAAATCTAGAGTTATAATTATGCAATTCACTTTGTGAATAATTGAAATCTTGATAGTTATCAGTAATAATTTAACTTAAAAAACTGATTAAATTTTATTTTACTTTTACTGTGATTATTTTAATTTTTATACATTGATTAATAATTTTGATTAAAAAATAGTTAAATAAAATATATACTTGACATAATTTTTATAAGTTGCAATTAAATATATTCTAATGAACATAGAAATACATTATAATTGTAATAATGCTCATAATTTGATAAAATATATATTATAACTTGGGGAAAATTTTTTTTTTTAAATATTTGTTTCAATTTCAAAGCTTTAAGAAATTAAAATACCAATCACAAAAAAAATATTTATCTGCAGTAATATAATATATACATTTTCATACTGACACAGTATACAAATGTAACGAACATACTTGGATTAGAATATGTTTAATAAATGTATGATGATAGCTTATTCGTTTATATTATAATTGTAAAATATAAACGTTTCTATCAAACATTCAGACACGATTGAAAAGAACATTAAAAGTAAACTTACGTTGAGCCGCTGAATAAGCTGCATGTAATAATGACAGTATACCGAGAACGAAAATTTGCCTATAAAAGTTAAACATGTCCGTCTTTGTTAATATTAGAAAGATAACCAATATTAAATCTTAATTATATTACAAATCCATAGAACAAAATTAAAACGTTAAAATATTTCAATATTTTTGTACACGATTTTATCGGGTCGAGTCACTTTGAAGCCGTTTTCAACATAAATTAGAATATTCGTCTTATCTGTTATCACTCGAATATTGAATTCGAGCAAATGAATGTTTTGCTAGCAATATTTGATAAGGAAGCCCAGTGGTTTTGTTACATTATTGTCGATCATCAAATTGTATGTTAAGTTGCATATCGTAGCCCCAAAAATAGGTTCGTGCGATATTTTATAGTGCGATGCCGACGACATTGGTTATTATCTAAATATACTTAGAAAGTCGAGGACAACTCATTCAAAAAACTAAAACGTAGGTAATTACGTGGTGAATCGAAAACAAGTTTTAATACGAGGTCAGTGAGCTGGCGAAAACGTCCAGCCTCAAAAATTAAGTGTATGTTTTGAGTGACGTTTCACTCTTATCATTTGCTATTTTCGTTTTGCTTCAGTTTCTGTAAATATCAATTATTTACTGATGATCTTAAATTCATACTTATTTATATTCAATTGATAACTATATTAAAATACAGAATAATCTTATCAGTCACAGTATTTGGTGCAATAGAAATTTCTTAAAATGAACGACATTGAAATGTGTCAAACTGTTGTTTTACTGCTCCCAAATTAAACTAGACTTTGAGTACTTTATTCTTGGAGATAAACTCAAAGAAGTCAACAATGGTATAGGTCTTAGAGTGGTATTACAATAGAATCTAATGTTTTCATCTCATAAAGAAAAAAAATCGGTTCTATATCTTAATGAAAATCTTGGTTTTTTAATTAGACATACAAAAAAATTTAATGATGAAGTCCATTTCAAAACACAGTGCCTCAATTATTAAACTATTACTTAAATATTATTCAACATTTTGGAATCCAACGCAAAAGTAATCTTAATATTAAATACCAATACTATCTATATTGTATTTAAATAAGTCTTTTTAAATTAAGTCAAATTATGTTATTTTATTCTTTTTTTTTCACAACATACAGATAGGACCGTATTTAGGGGGGTGGCCGGGCACCGCTGTAGTTTGTAGTCCGGTGTAATATTGTATCAATAAATATTTATTTATTTTTTTTGGAAAGAATTTATACCATGATAAGGCCATAGTTTGATGGCGTCATGTTTTGTCAATCAACCAGTGCTCGACTTGAGGGGGGGACGCAAGGGGACGGAATACCCCAACTAATTTTCAGAAATTTTAGCGTCCCCCTACTATTATTATGTTATAATTATAACGCTTAACAAGTTTTGGGGACGCTCTTTTTTTTAAAGTAAATAGAGTACCCCTTCTTTAATTTTTCCAAGTCGAGCATTTCAGTCAACGATAACTGATAATTACTAGAATTATAATTAAAAATGTGGATCTATTTTTTAGTGGGGGTAGGAGCGTAATAATATGTTTGACCTATGATGCAACATTTTTAATATATATATATATATTATATGATTAAGTAAGTGCTTTCACACATAGACCGGACCGGTAAATTTTTCGGACCAGTGGATGATTTTGGAATACGCAGTCGGCGTTGAATTAATGTATTTTGAGATAAAATGGTCGAAATTAAAAATTAAACAATACTAAATTTCCTCTAAACGTCTAACCCGGGACATATTGACGTTCCGAAATCATTTTTCAGGACATCGGGACACGAACTTCAAAACCGGTGACAATCCCGGTTTTCCGGAACGAATGGCAACCCTAATATATACATTAAACATATATATATATATATATTTATATATATATATATATATATATATATATGTACATTCATTATTATAATATAACTTATGTAAAATATATTTAGTTTTTACATAAATAAATTTTAAAGTACTTAAGACATTTTTTTTTCAATTACATTTTCGTGATAATGTTTCTGAGAGTTCTTTAATTTTTCTTGTATTCAATCATTACCTGGTACTCCAATTTGTACTGTAAGTAAACAACAAATTATGAATATTTTTTTTTTTTATAGAGTTTTTAAAAATACTATTAAGTAGATAAAACATTATAAATGTAAACATAAGTATTTATTTTATAAACAAATCAAAATAATTTCAATCATTTTGAATTAAAAAAATATTATATACAATTAAGATTCTTCACTATCGCTCTCGCTATCACTACTGTCATCAGGATTGATTGTCAGTATTTTTGCAAAATTTTGTCTCTCTAATCTTCTTTTATGAAATCCTCTTCTTGCAGGTTATGACAGTGATCGGTACATTTTTCCCAATTGTTAACAGCTACTGAGCCCAAAGGATCATTTAACAGTTTTTCGACATCATTAAATTTAAAAGTGCTATTATTTTTAGCGAATTCTCCTTTAAAATGTGGCCCATTATAATTCAATAGAGTTGTTTTGGCAGTGGTATGGTGTCAAACGTACAACTTCATGGCCCATTTGGAGTGCAATTTTGTCGATATCGTAATTTTTTTTCTCAATTATTAATGACTTTACACGTTCGCGTAATTCACTAAGCGTTTCTAATGGAGAAAAATATATTATATTTTATCTGAGCCATTGTTGAACACTCGGTTTAATAGAATTTGATTTTGGATAATTGACAGAAAGTAAAGAATGGTAAGATGCGTTATTCATTACAATAATGCAAGGTCTCTCCAAATTGTTTAACATATCAATAAACCATTTCTTAAATAAAGTGGCGTTCATTTGTATGTGGTAATCTGAGTGTGTAGGACTGATTTACAGCGTAATACTAATTTAGATTAATTTACAAAACCAAATTTACTTGAACCAGCATGACAAATAAGCAATCGACATCCTTTCCCAGTCGGTAGCTTTAATCCTTTATTATTTTGAGCGTTTTGCCAAATTTGAACACTTGAATGATTTTGGTTTACCCAAGTTTAATCGAAATAAACTATGGGTTGAGTTTTATAACTAGGGCATGGATATTGTAGTAGTAAAAAACTAGTAATATTGATTGCAGTATAGCATTAAAAAATACTGATATTGCACTTAAAATATTTAAAATTAAACTAAAAAATAATAACGTTTCGTTACAATTTATAGACATTTTGTTTTAATTCTACCAAAAAAATATTTCTTACATTTTATAATAATAATTAATAATCTATGAGTATACTAAAAATATTAAATATTTTATATTTCAAACATCATTGCATTGGACTAAAGTGTTTGTTTTAAATTTTAGAATTCGAATGCTCTTCAATTAGAGACAATATGTTCTTACACCTCGAAAAACTTCGTTTACGTCGGTTGATATAAACGGAGCGTATTTAAAAAAAGGTAAATCGTAAAAAGGTAGTTAACCTCGGCGGCCGAGTTGTGCGCATGGGTGAGGCTTAGTTCTGCGGCTCGATCTGATGCGTCGCCGCCGACGAGAGCGCCGCATTATTCTAGTATCGATTGCCGACAAGTACAAATAATTTAAAATACATTGTTTTGCTATGAAGCGTATTATTTTGTACGACGCGTTACGGTCACCGGTCTTGTTGAAGACGCATGACGCGCATACGCGCAGGCGACCAAAGCATTAGTCGCGTGATGATGACTATGGTGGTGGCAAGCGCCAACGAAAAACTGGTCACCACCGAGATCCGATCTCATTTTGAACAGACTATAGATACCTAGAAAAATAAATATATACATAAATTTATTCAGTTATAAAAGCACTTCTACAATGGCATACATTAAGCAATTTTAACTTTTTTATTCGGTTTTCATGGCTAACGAAGTTGACATGGGTCGCGAAAAATATTTGGTAAGAAAAGTGGGTCGCGGGTCGGAAAAGGTTGAAGACCACTGCTATAGAGTATTATTTTTTGAGGATAGTGGTTTATTTAATCATTTTATTAAATTATCAAGTATAAAAGATTGTTGTTACTATGTACATATCGTAGAATAACTTATCGGTAAGTAATACCATTGATTATAGATAGTACTATCTATAATCAATGGTAATACATTTAGAATTCAAATCAACCGCAAAGATAGTTATTGTACGGTACAAAGAATTATATACAATATTTTTTTCCCCTTGAATTGGTGGTCACACTAGGTTCAATTTAGCTCAAATTACCGTATTCCCACAAGAGCCCGTGTAATTTCTTATCAGTGTTCATTCTGATTTCATCTATTCTGTGGTATCACTTCTCGGCGTTTGTTAACGACTATTGTTGACGATTATTGTCTCTTGTTTACTCTTGCTCGCGGTAACTGTCCGAATAACGATAGGTAACGTGCCGATAACTCTACCGACGAGAGGTATAGTCGTTTCGAGTGTCCGACCCTGTCGTCCCTTTCTAACGTTCGCGTGGTAGATATGGAATACAGAAATATATATTCGGAAATCAGCTTGAGGACATGCAGCTCTGAGGATATGGATGACGGTTCGAATCGAAGGAGGTACGTTTTGTATAATGCAGTTACATGGTAGTGCATTCCCTAATGTAATAATAATTATAACACGAAATTCAGATGTAGGTATACACTTAAAGAATTTTCACTAAAGTGGCAGGACTTGTTTTTTGATCCAATAATATCCCAACACGCTGCATCAGCAATGAACAATTTACACTCGGAGACTATTGAAGGCAAAAATGAATTTTCTATTCGTGAAGAAGACATTTTGGCTACTTTAAAATCTGTATTTACATAATTTCATTTTAAATGTATTTTCAGTAAATGAAGATATTTTTTCTTTATAGAATTCACACCCTACCATTGAGACATTTCAAGAATTGCTTAATCAAAATCCTGATGTATTCCATCGTGAACGCACTGCTAAGATTCTCATGTTTCATTGGCAGTTGATGAAACAATATGGATTGCTATCAGATCAGTATAGTAAGTTATCACTTTTTTAATATTAATTTGTATATTATTGTTGGAAAAATGTTCTTGTTCTTTTATTAAATATTGTTTGACTGTTTTACAGATACTTTGGAAAATCTTATGCCAATAACAGCAGATCGTAACCTAGAACCTGGAGTTCAAGTTCTTGATGATGAAGTAGAAGGTATAGCTTATATTAATATTATTAATTCATCTATGCATAAACGTAACATATTTCACAGATTGTTATCAATTATCTTACCACAATTATCTTGAATTGGATAATATTTTAGTTTGTTCTTTGTAATGGACAACTTATTTTTATCAAAATGTAAATTTTAAATTTTTCTTTAAAAATGCACTATAATGAAATTGATCATATTTTTTTTACATGTTTGAAGTACAGTAAGACTGTTCAGTAATTATATATAATTATATATATAAATACTAAGGTACTGTGATGTATTGAAAGACCTTTTTTTCAGAAAGTTTTGTTAAAAATATTTTAAAGATCCCAACAAAATCTTGAAGATATTCTCAATAATTTTTATAATTATTTAAATTATGTCAATATTATTACAATGAGTAAGATATGGAAAGTATGTAATCTTATAATGTATGTGTGTAAGATAGGAACAGCACATTTTATTGTTCGTCATTTTAAAATCTGAGCATAATAATTGAGTAAATAATTGAATTATTTTTCTATCATTCTAATGTTAAAAGCTAGAATAAAGGTTTTCTATCTTTTTGAATCGGAAATCCTATAAAATGTCACCAAGATTTTGAGCAATCTTTTTATTTTGATAACATTGTGATAACATTAGTGATAAATTAGTATAATAAATATAATGTATTTATTGAAAATCCTAGACATTTATTAATTGTAATACTCAACAATGATTATAATGATGAAATTTATAAAAACACCTAATTAGTTATTTTATATATTGGCGACTCTAAAAAAAAAAAAAAATGGTTGGTGACCCCATCATGTTAAAGCATTTATTGTAAATTGGATATAAGCCATAATTAGAGATTAAATTGTTATATTATACATTTTTTTCAAAATTCTTAAGTTTCCATGATAATTTTCTTTTTTTCAAGAATTAGCATTTTAAATATTTTTAATTCATAAAAATGCATATTTCAAATTTTAAGAAATAGTTTTTACAGTATTATATTAATTATAATTGATGTTTTTTTTTTAAATCATTAAAAATTTTTATTTTCAGCTGTAATTGATTTAAAATTAAATAAAGTATAATGTTTGTGATATAATTTTTAGAAGAAACATTTCGGGTACTATTTATATAACATCACTATTTGTTTTTTCTATAAGTTTTTTTAAAATTTTAAGAAAATAGTTTATATTAAAACTTTTTTATAATAAATATTATTTTAAATAACTTTTTTTTTGTTACCACAATGACTCCAGAGCATATCTCTTTATTTGCAGATTATGAATATTTACTTGATGATGAGCATTTATTGGCTGAAAGGCCAGATCCTGTTCTCGAGTGACATCTTACTTCGAAAAACAAGTAATATATATTTAAGTTTTTAACTAATAATTATTTTTACAAAAATTTGATTTTAAGAAAAGTTACTATAGTATAAGATTTTTGTGTATTAAATAATACAATTATAAATAATATAAATATTATACAAACTATGTGTTTTTAGATTGTTGGCTTAAGATTTCTTTTTCTTATCAATCATCAACTGATAAATACAATTAACACGTTCGCTGCGGCTTGATTTTTATATATGCATTCCTTGTGCTATTCAAATGTACGTGTTTTTTTCTTTATGACGCCTATTGGCATCATCATCGTCACTGAATAATTTTTTATTTAGACGCTGTTTGATACCATCAGGCGTCATTGAATAAATATGTATGTAAAAATAATCATCATTCAAGTACTTTAATACTGTATTACAATATTAGTTATAAAACAATTGTGTACAACTTATCAACAATTTTATAATCACATTTTTACTTCTAATAAAAATCTTAAATACTATTGACATTTTATACTTAATACTAACCTAATCTACTTATAAATTACTTGTACTAAATATTTATTATTGAAGAAAAGTATTGAAACATGATTTTAGACACAAATTGGGTTTTTCTCGGCATCACAAAAATATTGTAGTGATCGTTGTGCAGGATACTACGATCGGTGCCACATTAATTATTTAACGACGTCACACGTTCGTTGTTATCTTGAGACGTGATTGTGAAAGAGATAGGTATTTTAAATAATTAAACACTTGTACTTTAACACTTATAAAAATTACTGTTTTTATTAATTTACCATAAGAAAAATAACAAACAGTGTAACAAAAATAAAGATCGATGTTGTAGAAGATCTGGAAGATTGGGAGTACAGAAATGGAGGAAAGTATTTCAGAACCGTGAAAAATGGAGAGATATTCTGATGGCGGCCAAAACTCTTAGAGAGTATTAAATGCCAGAGAGAGAAGAAGAAGAAGAAGTTTATTCTGCGTAAAAAATTATGTACTCGCCGTACTGATAATGTTAAGTTATCCAAGAATAAAGATTTTCCAATCAGACACTGGTTCTTCAATACTTCTATAAAGTAATTAGTTGTATATGGTTGATACATATTACTTAATTTAACTAACAAATCTAAATTTAGAAATTCATTTGATTTGGGATCACTTGCATGGATATAATTCAATATTTCATTGTTCATATTATCTTAAAAATGGAAAAAGACTTTTAAATTCATTTTCAGTTTCTTTAGAGGATATGTTTCGTGATTCTTTTCTATTAGTACTAGCACCAAGTGTTGAATAAGTTAAACAGTTATCCAGTGTTGATGAAATTCTTTGATCTCTTGTCGAACATAGTGTATTATTAGGTTCAATATTCGAAGTCTAAAATACACTTACAGCTTCATTGTAAATATTGATGAATATTTTTTCTGACCTTAAATTAATCAATTGTTCCGTAATGGATTTAATCAATTTTGCACAATAGTTATAGTCAAGTGTTGTAAGTTTAATGATAGAATATTTACTAAAAATAAAATATAATCCAAACAGAAAAGTAACACAACAGTTTTTAAAGAATTCATTCGATTTAGTAAAGTTTTAGATTTAGCTGCTTCCTTAGATTTTGAACTTTCAGTACACTCTTTTAATGCTGTTAATACTAGTGTAAAGTAAGTAGTATGTATTTGTATGTTCTGAGTTCATTTTTTACAGGGAGATTCAAAATATTTGACCGACAGTCCAACGGTAACCTTTTTTTAGTTACCATGTAAAAATGTACACTAAATATATTTTACACATTTTGTTATTTGACTAAAATAATTTTCACATTTATTTTTACACATTTTGATTTAAAATTTGAATAGACTGTAAAAATTATAAATATATTATGTGATATTGTACTTCTTTTAAAATAAATTAAGCAATCACTTTGGAAACTGCACTTCTTATATCATTTTGAATTATTTTACTAATATATTTTGCATTTTTTGGTAATGCTTCATAAGCTGAACAAAATGTTTAATTTTCGACACATAACAGCTTTACAAGCTCTAAAAAATTTCCTTTATTTTCTGTTGCAATATTATTATTCACAATTTTAGAGATTTTAGTTGTTTCAGAATGTCTTCACAAACCAACAACTTGTCTAGCACAATATATAGCACACCTTATTAAACTTCTTAATATTGTTCAATTTTTAGCAAATTCAACTTTTATTTGTGAGTCAATCATAGTCGTAACACTGTTTTGTATTTTAAAATCACACCACCCTTTATATTTAGCCATTGCTAGTTTGTGTGTGTCACATTTACCATGTATTTTAGCCATACTGCCTATATATTTCCAGTCTGAATGACCATGGATTGTTAAATTGACAGTATTAGGATTACAATGTTGACTTGGTAGTAAAGAATGTTTATAATAATAACAAAAATGTTGATCAAATTGTATTAAGTACTCAATCCATGGATACTATTTATACCAAGTACTATTAAAGGACCGTTTATTTTTACCCATAGATTTGTAAGGAAAAACAATGTTTAGTTGTACAGGAGGTTGATCATGTGTTGTGAACCAGGTTACTTGTCAACACATATGCGGAGATGGTCGTTTAAAGGTTGATTAAATAAGAGTCCAGATGTATAATTAAAGTTATTTAATTTACACAATTACAGTACATACATATATTTTAACATAGAGAGTAAATGAAGACTAAGGACTTGCCAATGACTTGCACAATATGTGAGTCGGAATACAAGTGAAGAAGTCCTTATGTCTTCTAACTTATATACCAAACAGTAATAGGATGTACAGAAAGTTGTCCTCGTTCTGGTAGTAGTACGTGTGTCCATGAAGACCATTTTTCCATTTTTAAGATAATGTGAACGATGAAGTATTGAATTATATTCATGCAAGTGATCCCAAATCAAATGAATTTCTAAATTCAGATTTTTTAGTTAAATTAGGTAATATGTATCAACCATATACAACTAATGACTTTATAGAAGTATTGAAGAACCAGTGTCTGATTGGAAAATTTTTATTTTTGGATAACTAACATTATCAGTATGGCGAGTACATAATTCTTTACACAGAATAAACTTCATCTTCTTCTTTCTCTGGCATTTAATACTCTCTAAGATTTATGGCAGCCATCAGAATATCTCTCCATTTTCACGATCTTGAAATACTTCCCTTCATTTCTGTACTTAAATTTTTTAAATAAATAGGTACAAATGAATATTTCAAACTAACTCAATAAAAAATAGGTATTGGGATAATTATAAATATAACTTATTGTTCTATGTTCACCTGTCAAAATATGTATTTCTATGACTTCCTCAGTGTAAATAAATCCACTGTGCCACTATCAGGTCAAATAAGTGAATCAATTAACTTAATATTTATCAAAAAATATTTCTACACCAATATATATTACCATATCACCATGAGGTATGTTTCTTTTAATTTTTTATTTGATAATAATGTGTTAATTATAAAATAAATACAACTTTCTTTATAGCAAATAAGCACAATATAATGAAAAAATAAACAACATGTTATGGTGATACAATATACTATAATTAGTATATATATATATATATATATATATATATAAAGTATAGTATATTATCCATTTCAATTGACTTTAATTATTTTCAGATGCTATAAAAGAAATTAAAAAGTTTAATTTATGTGATGCTGTGGATATTGAAACTCCTATTTTATACACTTTTTTTTTCAATCCTTTGTAGCTAAACTTTTCAAGTAATACATCTTTAAACAGTTGTCTCATTAGTATACATTCAGTACAGAGCAATGTGCTACATGAAAAACGTTTGAGCTCTGAAACCTGTAGACAATAAGTTATTCAGTAGTTAAAATCTATATAAGTATTATTAATATAAGAATATAGCTTATTCAGAATTTTATTTTTACTAGTTTCATTCTGAATTCTTTATTAGTTGTAAGTTTTTTTTCAAATTCGTTCAGTTCATCCACCGTTTCCAATGAAAGATTTGATAGTTCCATTTGGAATTTATTATCAGTACTTTTTTCCATCAATTAATGTTCAAATCGACTTGATTCCAATATTATATCATATATTTTATCAACCTTCTCATTTAATGAATTGATATCATATTTGATGTTACATATTGTTCAATTCATTTTTTGAAGTAATTCTATAGACATTAAAATTAACTATATTAATACATTTTATAAATTTAATATATTTAAATTAAATTTATATATTACTCACCAAGTATTCCATTGTGTGCGGATATTTGTGATTTATTTGAAATGGATACTGACTGCTGTGTATCTATATTAGATACATAAAAAACCTTAAATGGTGATGTCGATGTGTTGACTACACCAATGAAAGATTCTTCGATCAAATGTGCTATCCCATCCAGATCTATTAACAATAAATTTAATTAAAAATACATGAGTTTGATGAAATTAATTATTGCATTATATTATAGATGTATATATATTATAGATATTTTATTCAAATATTAATACAATTATTAATGTATACATTACCAGTTACTTCTATTGTCTTATCAGGTATAGAAATTAGATTCAACAAATCACTTGTTGTACTGAAATTTTTTTTTTTTTCTGCATCAACAGGACTTAGACAATTGTTAGATACAGATGATCTTGCGGGGAATAGTTCTATAGCAGGATACTTTGCAGTACCTATTGAAAACAATTTTTAAAACAATGCATTTATTTTTAATACTATATAAAATATAGTGTTAATGATTTTCTTTCTTACAATTGCAGGGTTCACATTTTTATATACTTATCAAATATTTTTTTTTTAGAAAAAGTAACAATAATTAAATTATATTTTTAAATATGAAGTATACATCATACATTATAATACTATAAAATACATATTATTTTAATATGAACTTGGTTACAATTTTTTTCATTTAAAATAGAAAAAAAAGAAAAACTAAATTTTTTAGTATTTTATTCAATTTTTTTATTATTACTATTCAGTACTATACTGTTCATTTATTATTTTATTAATAATTATATATTAGTTAATAACTAATATCGCTTACTTTATCAATTACAACTCATTCGACAATACTAGAATATACTTTCTGCAATAGGATTTAAATTTGAATCTTGGAAGGTATAATTATCATCCACTAAAAAATGTATATATACATTTATAATAAAACTGGAAAACAATGACATTTCTTAAATTTAGCAATAACATAAATTAACCAACCAATACAATCACTTGAAGATGGACTCCATAAAACACCATTTTCTTTTTGTTGACATTTATCTTTTTTTTTTAGTTTTTAATATAGATTTCCTTTAGTATATGCATTGTTTTTGGATGGTGTTGTCGATAGATCAGATGTATACTCTGCCTTTTGACCTTTTTCTCTAGCTATTGCATAACTATCTAAATAAAAATAAATATTATTTTTTTCTGAATATTTTAAATTAGTTAAATAAATATATTATAATCTTCTAAACTACAAAAAATACTGATCATATAATGAATAATTTAAATTATATTTAGCTATATATTATGTTAGATATAGAACACACCTGTCTTTTCGCAATTTACGAGCCTTCAAAAAATCAAACTCAATTTCATTAGGTTTGGTCTTTTTCTGAATAAATTTTTTTGAATTTTTTTTAGGCCAAGCACATATGTTTTTGTTTAGTCATTAAATTATATATTCAATCATTGAATAAGAGTGATCCTGATCGAAGTCATTTGGTAAGCCATATTATAATATTTTTAAATTAGCTACCCATAAAAAAACTGATATTGTTTTTCTCCTGACAAGTAACAATATGTTTTGTTTTATGTAAAATTATTTTCAAATAAAATGAAATAATTTAAGTACCTACCTTATCCATCTATGTTTTTTTGTTATTATTATTAATTATATAATATTATACTAGTTAGGTACCATTATTACTAAATATGGGTAATATAAATTGTGTAAAGTACTTTTTTATGTATAATATTATAATATAATATACACATCTCAAATTGAATGTACATTATTTATTTTCATGATATTTACGTACTGTTATTATGTCCGACCCGCGAGGCCGCGACCGTCCATAAACCAGATAAGAAATAACAATGAATTGTAAATTGATGCGGGTCGCGGGTGATGGTAGGGGAGTATACGCACACTAATTATCATTTACTACACACACAAAGACGATCAGTGATTGAAGGAACGAAATAATTGCCTAAACACAACTCCTTAAAAATGACACATTTGCAGGGGCCTTAATAATAATTGGCATTAAAAATAATTAAAAAATAGAAAATAATTTTATACAGTAAAATTATGAGGTTAAACAAAAAACTTTTTACAAGAATACTAAATATTTAAAGTTGAATGGATAATAGGTAATACAATCAAGATATTATTACTAGATGGTAAAAGAATCATTTTTTTTTCAATATCTTTTATATTAAACGTATGAAAATTTTCAGATAAATTTTTTACAACATAAATATCTAATTCACTAGATTTTATAGGTTTCATAAATAACTCATATTTTTGGTCAAATATTTTACAAATAAGGATCACATCTGAATTTTCGTTCATAATTATGTTCAAAATTTTAACTATTTTTTTGTCTTGCGTTAAAAAGTATGAGTATAAGTATCTGGAAAGTACTCTTTCCATATGTGTTTTAATAGTCATATTTTTTAATATCAAAGTGGTAAACTGTTTTCCTTTTATTGAACTTGACATTATAGGACCATGGTTATGAAGACCAGAAAAATAAGGTGCACGATTTATAATTTTAGTGTTGGATTTAAGTGAACAAATTTCATTATATCTTTTGATAATTTGTTCCAAAGGCTTATGTGATTTCCTTAACATTCTCTTTAAGCAACCCATGTAGTTTTCAAAGGGGAATGCTGAGCAATTATCTAGTGGACCAAATGTATCATAATCATCACATAAATGAGTTAGACCATGAATATTGTGAGAAATGAGGTAACAACCATAATCTCTAAATCTTTCACAAAAATGTCTAATAATTGACGTGCAATATTTATGTATTTCGAACGATCAGGACTTAATAAAATAATCATAGATATGCTTAAATTAAAAAAATGATTCCAGTGTTGATCTTTCAATGATGGTTTAGTGACTATAATGCCATAATATAGTAAAAACATACGAAATTCTGTTGCTTTCCATCTATTTACTTCATCTAGGTTTATAAGGTTACTTGCAAACTCAGAGTGCATTTTGTTTTTTATATTATGAATATAACTGGAGATTTTTTTAATTTTCCAAGATGGATAGCGAATTGTATTGGGTCCAGTTAGTTAGTTTTAGTTCGTTCAGTGGCGTATACAAGGGGGGGGGGGTGTTTGGTAGATATGACACCCCCCTTGAGTCGTATCATATATTACATTATTATAGGAATATAGGTAAATCGATAATACAATATGAAATATAAAATAATGCACAATACTAATTACATATATACAGGTTAACATTATCGCGATTGTGACAATACGTGACGAAAATTATTCGTTTACGTTTTCGTGCAACACAAAACGTTTAATAATAATAGGTATTGTAGCATCGAATACTGATATTCGAATAGTCAAATATTCGAATAATTTATGATAAAGCTATCCGAATTCGAATATACATTACATCTCTATACAGACATTATGTATACATATTAATTAATTAAAATAAGTTTTAGTTTGTACGTATTATATATAATATTTAATAATTATAATTAACACCCCCTTTCAGAAAATCCTAGCTACGCCACTGCATTCATCCATAATAATATAAGTTTACGAACAGTTCCTAGACATACTAAGTGCATGTAATCCAAACAGAACCAGGTTGTTATATTAAAATTGGGAAAAGTAGATAAAATAGAGATATTTCCAGTATGATATTCCTCTTGAGTTTTCAAAACATAATTATTATGAGTTGGTATTATAAATTGGTAAACCATCAATTCCAACAACAATCTGAATCACTTCATTATCATTAAAACAATCAACAATATTTTGATTAATTCCATTCAGAATACCAAAATGATGGTATTTTCCTGGTTCCACAACACGTAAATTTGAAGTAGTTAACTTGTTTGTTTTTAAAATGGTTCATGAATCAATAGGTAATGATTCAAAACAATTATGTCGTTTTAATAATTTTAATAATTCATTAAGAGCATTTTGAGAAATGTTAAATGAAACTGGCCACTGAGCAATTAAAGAACTAAATAATGCTAACTGATCAATATCATCATTGAAATAAGTTATGTTTCATTATCTCCAATATCTTCATCAAAAGATGAAATTGACGATGATGAAGAGTGTATCAATTCTTTATATGATTCTTTTTCATTTGCAATAACAGTATTTGTTAAAACTGAATTAATCGCTGTTAAGGAAGTTGATGCCTCATTACTAGTAACAAGTAAATTATTGTTTTTTGGAAAACTGGGTTCAATAACTAAATTAAATATTGCACCCTCTTGCACCCTTCTTCTTTTTGACCTGTCACTTAGGCAATACTTTTTTTTGTAAGACATCCTAACCTACCTAAATAATAAAAATACTATTATTACTGAATGAGGTACCGTCAAAAATATAATTACAATTACATATTATGTATTAGATTTTGGTCATACATATTTGAAAGGTTTATAAATAAAATAAAAAATTATTATTAATATTCATGTATTGGTAATTTATAAGTAAATCAACTAATTAATTTAATTTTAATTTAGATATATCAATTTAATTGAAAATTATGTTTTTTTTTGTAATATTATCAACATTTACCTACATATTATGGATAATATTATGTAATACATTTTTTAAATTAATTATAAATATATTTTAATAATTGCACATATTAAAGTCACATACAGCATACCTATATACAACAAAAAATAGTTAAAAAAAAAATGTTTTCTTGTACATCTTGATATTTTGAAAATATAGGCACAAAATATATATTTACAAAATTATCAATCATTTTTTAAATAGTGAGTACTTTATGCTGAGTATAAAAGCATTATAAATATTAAAAATAAAATATTGTAGGTAAGTAGATAATTTAATATAGGTAATATAGTTATAAGTAATTACAAATAATTATAATTTAACTATATTAATGTATATCTTGCAATCCTTTATATTTTACTGACACCAAAATTAACCCTATTATTATTAGCATGTTATATTACATAAGTAGGTACTACTAATTAATCTAAAATTGATTATACAAATAATGAAAGTGCCTTTTTAAGTACCTATTTACTATTTCAGATTTAGGTGATTCGGTGAAAACGTATAAGATGGAATGTTTAAATAAATAATATATTATTTTACCTATACAATATATTACCTATATAATCAGCAAATTAATGTAGGTATACATTTATTATATTAGTATGTAGCAATAATAATAACTATAATCACATAATTAAAATTTAATACTTAAAATAAAATAGGTATTAATGCTATGTGGTAGGTATTCAATTAGATATTTACTTAACGAGTTTAATAAAAACTTAATATTCATATAAATAGAAGGTAGGAAGAGTAGCTTTGTATTAATCGAGATCGTGGTAATTATTTATTATAAAATTGTAAAAATTAATAGTTGTCCAACTCCAATAAATAGTATTACTCATTTGAATATACGTAGATATCATCAAATTAAAAAATTGTAGGTAGTTACATAAAATAAAATTACTTACCAAAGAAGCAGTTGTGAGTTGAGTATATTGTCAATTACACAAATTGCATAAATATAGGTATACTAACACAATACGAAGTTGAAGAGATATTGAAGTGAAGAGCAAGACAAAAATTTAACATTACCTATGTCTTTTCAATGGCACTAATAAGGCAGAGAATTACAAAATGATAACTTATAGTATGTTGACTGTTGAGGCGACATGAACGGTTATTATAGTTATTACTGGGAAAACCCTTAATCCAAATCACACGCACACGCCGCACTCACATATAGGAGATGGCGTTATATGTATATAGAATTAAAATCGTCGTTAGTTATCGGTATTATCGCAGTTCTATTTTTATTCAACTGAAAAGCGCTGATCAATTTGTTGTGATATGTTTATAATTGTATGACGCGTATATTACTCCGTAGGGTCTGTAGTCTGCACTCTAACGCCGTGTCCAACGTAAATCCGTCAAATGCGTTTAACGCAGTGCGTTGCGGTCAATGCGATGAAAATATTAATCAAAACCGTAGACATGATTCGACGTGTCCTAACTGGACGGCGAGTGCGTCCGATACGACCGATAACGCATCAGCCGTATTCGACGCACTAGTTTGAAAACAAATAATTTTGTTTTCAAACGCAAGAACGCAACGCACTGCGTTTATCAACGAACTCACATAATATTAACGCATACAAAATAAACACCTTGTTGTATAATCATTAATTTATATTATTTATCAATTATTTTAATATATATAATTTAAAAAACACAAATTTAATTTTAATGTATTTTTTATACAAATAGTGTTTAATACATATACTCTCTGCAAGTATAATTTTTTGCTGAATACTAAAAGACATGATTGAAAATATATAACTTTGATCAAAAGGCAAATAGAAATCACTCGTTTAAACTACTCTCGATCACGTTCACAATTATTGTGAGCACTGAAGGCAGGTTTATATTATTTTAAATTAATTCGTAGATTTCTAAATTGTACGCATCGGACGCAAATTGACGTTGGACATGCATGCGATTGTCGCAATAATGTGCGTCGATTGCGATGCGAAAACGGACGCGCCGGACGCAATTCGGATTTACGTTGGACACGGCGTAATGTATTACGCCTTGTCCTTACTGAATCCGTGCGTTGCGTTTATACGTTCGCCCGCAACGCAACGCACGCAACGCAACATTTTGTTGGCAAAATTGACGTCGATGAATTCAGACGTGCAACGTACAAGAGGTTGTGAAGTTGCAGGCAGTTGTACATTTTATTTTCAGTTGTAATATATTCAAGTAATATATTGTAATAAATAAATAACCGATAAATATTGTTGTATATTATAAAAAAAATTTTTTCGCTAAATTTTAAGGAAATTATAAATTACCACGATATAGAACTTTAACCTACCAAATTGTCCAATTTGTATTGCTTATAGGAACTAATTATATTATTACTATCATTATTTTATTTTTGTATTATATTACTGATTACATTATTCCATAAAATATTAATATATTATATAATAAATAATAATATTGTAATAATAATATATTTCTTTAGCTAGTATATTCAGTATACAATTTTAAACTTTTAAACTTACTTGACATTCCAAGTTCTTTGGATACAGAATCCCAATGCCTGTCTGCCACTACCCGATCTTTAAATTTTGGTTCCCATTTATTCCAAAGTACTGATCTTTTTTGTACTTCGGAAATAAGAACATCCATTTTTGAAATACAAAAAAAAATAAATTTAAATAATTGACAATGTGTCTTGACGCACAACGTTGCGTTGGAAAATAGAACAAGCTCTATTTTGTGCGGTGCGTTAAAACGCATCGCACGCATGTTACGGCCAGTTAGGACATGTTCGTACTTTGTTGCAGTTGGTTTTATTTGCGTGCACGCATCGCCCGCAATACACGCAACGCACGCAACGCACGGATTCAGTTAGGACATAGCGTTATTATTAGTAACTTACATTACATTATATTATAATGGCTACAGAACTTGATAGATAAATGAAATTTTATTCATATAAACCAAGGAAAGGTAAATGTCGTAAATGTAATGTTAATAATTATGTTTTTATTGTAAAATCAATACACTCAATATAAAAAAATCATCACACGTTTGGTATCGACGTCGAGGTTTTTCAGAACTGTAGAAATTCTCCTTTTATTCCCATGAACTAAAATATGGGAAAAACTATACCTATTTTGGTATACAGCGGATTTTTGGTAAAAAAGTGCTTGCATACTTAATATAGAAAGGCAATTTGATGACTGCTTTTTAATAATAATCTTATATAATCCCATTATGCATATTATAATATTATTTATTCAACTATTTAAGTTACAAGTGAACATTTTGAAACAGAATAATAAAAATAATACTATATAGTTTTTATAAACCTATTTTATAACATTGCTTTTAGGAATAATTAATAATACAATTTTATAATTTTAAGGTTTTAGAATTCAAACATTTTTTAACTAATTGTTATTTATATAGAATAGATACTATCATTGAACATCAAAAAAATACAGTAATAAAATAGTTATTAGTTATTACAAATAGGTACCTAATAGTTAATTAACAAACTGTAAAAATAAGAAATAGGTAAGTAAAATGAACCCAAAAAATGCATAATTTTTAGTTTAGGTAGGTAATGAAAAACAATAATTGAACAGTAAGTTAGGTTTTTAACATATTTTAGAAATAGGTAAATATTACTCTTATTAAATTTAACTACAGCCAACAAATGTAAACTAATACAGTAATACAACCACTTAGTTTTATAAGTTTTATAAGGAGTCTGATTTTAAACAGATTTTAAGGCCAGGAATTTAGATTTAAAAGTGGCCTCCTAACTGTGGAAGATGGGCGGTCATACTCAGCACGGTACAATATACCGTATTGATATAATGATTATGGTAAAGAATTGTAATAACTTATTACTCATGGTTTTATATCGAGCAAGTCACACTAGTATGATACTATATTGGATATTTGAATTTTACTTAAGTATAATTTACCAAGGTTAAATCTTTTTCCGTCTTATTTCTATCCAAATATGAAAAGTTAAAATCTAAATCCAATAAAATTATAATATACAGTTATATATGTTTTGGACCCCTCCCGAAAAAAATTTCTAGATACGGCTTTGTATACAAATACATATAATAATTAGTTGCACACTATTATCTTCGAGTGGTTATACAAAAATTTAAAATATTTAAGTAACACGCTAGCATGCAAAACGAATATTTTATATTATAGCTTACCTTAGATCTCGATCAAGTTGAAACACAAAACTATAATACTGGTATAAGTATAATACTATAGTGTCAAAGACAACTAAGAATTTTAAAATATTACGTGCACATACTACACTGTACACTTCAATAAGTATAATGATATTAGCGACGGCGATGTCAAATTGGCTAACACAATCAAGTATTCAAGTGTGACTTGACAAATTGACACAGGCACACTGCAAACAGCGGCACCAGAATTACAAATACATCTACAAAATGTTTATAAGAATTAAAAGCCCGTTACTGAAATATATTTATTTATATAATAATAGATAAAAACCATTGGTAGGGTACGTATAGTGAGTTGGAGAGACGATAGACGTGCGACTATCCCGTACGATAAGAGCCCGTTACTGGAAATATATTTATTTATAGAATAACAACAATAGGGTACGTACTACCATTGATTATAGATATATAGATTATATTATCTATTATAGATACTATCTATAATCAATGGTACTACGTATTGCAACTTGGAGAGACGAGTGACTCGCGACGAGCCCGCACGTACATCAAGTGCAAACATAAATTATAAATGCTGATTAATGGTTACTGATTATACACTTATTCAAACACGTTTAACAAAAATTTTTAAAATCAATGTACCTATAAATAGCTAGGTACACTCTTATTCATCTTTATGCGTAGTAATATTTATTATTATGCCTAATCTGTATTTTAAAAGCGACGTATTACACTTTATATATACCCTTACTCAATAACTATGCTAGAGTTTGCGAGGCCCTGGGCAAAATAAATGTTAAGTCATATAATTTCAATTAATAAAATATTTTAAGTTCAGTTAAATCAGAACCCTCCCCTCACGCCGTTACTTCCCTTACTTAATTATAATCCCAGATAGAAAGATTATAACATAATAACATTATTATTTAGATACATTTGTAATGACTAATATTTTTTTATCATTACAATTTGATTATAACTTCTTTAAAATATTGTTTTAATAATATTTTAGTATTATTTTTTGGCCTGGGTTTAATTGTTTTTATAACGTTACATATATAATAATACAATAATAATATAAACGTTATTTTTTTAAGATTTAAAAAATATTATTCAAATATACTTAATATATTATTTTATAGCTAAAAAAACTATTTTTTAATCCACTTTTCCGTTTTTCAAATTAGCTGATAGTTGTAGGACAACTTATATCTAATAATGGAACATAATAAATTATGAATATTTTTTAATATTCATTTGTGATATTGATATATATATATATATATATTCACTATTCACATATTATATAATATTATATACATTACCTATTCATATTAGTTACTTTTTATGATGTACTACTATTCGATACCATATAGTTATTATATACCTACACAAAATAATATAAATGGATATATGGACAAAAGTTAGGTAAGTAGTAAAATTAAAAAAAACTACTTGACATGTAATTATGTTAATACTTGTCTTTATTATTAATTAATATAATATTATAAATTTCTTAGCGAGTGCACTATAATAGTTTTTTTTTCTAAATGCTGCTCCGGCCAAGTAAACTTTCATTGGTGCTTCAATTTCAGCATTTGTTGCATTTTCGAATGCCTTAACTTTTCTTACAGCTTCTAATTTGGAAAACAACAGATATAATTATATATTAATAAAATAATAAATAGTAATAATTTAGTCATTAACAAACATATGTCTATTTATACATATATATATATATATATATATATTAGCCTAGTACAAATATTATATTGTATTCAATTAAATTATATCAAATAATTGTTTAAAAAAATTTTCATTTATAAAATCATTTAACAAAAAATTTATATTTGGTTACAAAAGGAAAAAAAAACTATCAAGTATATTTCTTACCAATAATTATAGAGCATGAACCTAAAGATGAAAAAATCTTTTTTTTTTTCTGTCCAACAAAACTGTACTTTTGCAAAATATCATCCTCAAAAATTGTTCTTAACATTTGCCTTATAGTTGCTGTTAATGTCTTCTTTGCTAAACGTTTGAGACCATTAACCTATGTGACACATAATAAAATAATGATGAATATAAATATTAGTCATATCATTATTACATATTAATTTATAAAAATATATGATTATTTTATATTACAATATTATATAAAATACAAAAGTACTTACAATGTTTTTTCTAAAATGTTTGTTTAACTACTTTGACTCAAATTCATCTAATTGTTCTTCACTTTCAATTGGAAGTAATGAATCATATTCTAATAGTTCTTCAGAAATATTTTCAGTATCCTTGGCTTGAAGCACAGTGTCAGTTAAAGTTTTGTCCATCTGAATTTGATTTTGAGCAATTGTTTCTACATCATACTTGATTTTCAAGACAACTCTTAAAATTTTATTCATTATGTCTGAAGCAAAAATGATATATACTCATTAAATATAAGTTTAATTATACAGAAGTCAATACACTTGGAGTATAAACCATTATATTATTATTGATATTACCATTTGATTCAGAAATTTGTGATAAGCAGTTATTTCTTAATTTGTGTTTGTTTTGAATAACACTAGACACCTTTTTAAAAGATGACTGTAAATTGACATCTAAAAACAATTTTAAACTTCACTTTAAATAATACAATATTAGGAGTATTTTTTTTTGTTTTTTTTTTATATGTTTTATATTTAAATGAATAAAAAATATTTATTAATAACCAAGTTCTATTACCTAAGGCCAATTTACAATTTGGGTAATCACTTGTATCTTGTGTAGCTTCAGAGACTTTAAAAGGAGATGACGATGTGTAGATAATTTTGGTGCTTGAGGCTCTTTTATGCTCCACTATAAAAATATAATTATTTGTTATGTGTTACATTAAAAATTTCTGTTTTTTTTTAAAAAATTATTTAAATTTACCAATCTTTGGACTAGATATTTCAGATTCACTATGAGATAAGTTAAACAAATCATGTTTTTCAGGCGTGATTATAGAACCTAAAAATTCAAAATTTAAATAATTATTAATAGAAATTTATCTTTTGAATATTGTAGATGTGAATTAAATAAACTATAATTTTAACTTTATTTACCTTTGGTAGAAATAACTGACATGGGAGATTTATTTATATTATAATCATGATCATATTTACTTGAAGTATAAATATTATGCTCTTGTGGAAATGCTATAAATATAAAGATATACACAATATTTAAATAAATAATTTCATAGATTTAAACTAAAATAAATCGTTTTTTACGTAAAATTGTCATATTTGAATTTTCTAAAATTTAAGTACCTGCAATAGGACTAAATGAGTTTCTATCAAAAAGTTTTCTTTTTGCTTTTAAAGGTAAACTGTAATTTTGATTATTTGATTTGTATTTAATGTTATGATCTTGCTTGCTTTCAACATCTATAACATTTATAATAACAATGTATATGTACATCAACATATAGTTTTAAATTAATATATACCTAAATTACTAAAAGATGAACAATCAATACTATTTGAGTTTTTCTTTTCTTTAGATGTTACGCAACTTAAACTGTAACTATTTAATATAGTTTCATTCATTATATCATTAGATTTTGGTATAATATCTGTAAATGTATAAAATGATTATAATAATTCATAATATTCAAAATTTTCATGAATTGTGTAAATAAATAAGCTTTCAATACAATTATAATTTTATTTTAGGTTTTAAGTGTAACAAATGAATGTATTAATTTTATAATAAGAATATCCCATGCTCTAATTTAAAGCATAATATAATTATACTTTAACTAACAAATAAAATAAAACTTTTGTCTAAGGAAAAAATTGGAGGATCAAATATTTTCGATTTTTTTGCACGAGATTTTGAAATCTCATCATCACAAGTAGATAAATCTGAAGTATTCTCAGCCTTCTTCAACTTCGCTCTAGCTTCTGCTAGAGTAGCTAAAAAATATTAATTTAAATTAGAAATTATAATATATATTTATAAATAATGAATTTTTATTTTATTTTAATGACAGTAATTAAATTAATCAGTATACCTTTAAGTATTACAAATAATAAATTATAATAGATTTAGTAAAAAATAATAATAGTCAATTTACCAATATTTTTCTTTAATGTTCTCGAGGCAAAATAATTGAATTCAAATTTGTTGGCTAATACTCTACGTTCAATATTTTTTTTTACATCTTTTTTGGGCCAGGCACAAGTATTACTTTTAACCCAGTGTGCTGGAACGACTTCAATAGTATTTTCAGTTTCAAATAACACTATTGACCACATATTTACATCAACTCTAGAAAAATGTGTTATTATTAAAATGAACTACATAATTTATAAGTTATTCATTTAATACTTTATAGTATATAATAGGGAACATTTAATAATATAGGTATCTATATTTTAAATGACTAAGCAAAGATCATACAATTCGTGTTTCCTATCTTCATATTTATATTGTCTTAATTTACATTTAGCTACTAATAATATACGACCTAATTTATTTATACAGATAATTATAAAATTTAAATTTAAAAAAAAATCTATTAAGTTTATCAATACAATTAATAATGATTACATTACATATATTTACATGTTAAAAAAAAAAAAAAATGAAAAATTGTATTACAAATTTTCTAAATGCCATGTAAAAGGGATACAACAACCTGTTCATTTTGTAAGATAAAATCATAACTTTTTTTTTTAACATCTTTAACATTCCAGCACTTTAAATTTTTAGACAAATGTTTAACAGAAAAAATTCCTAGATGTGATGATTTAATAGGCTGAACATAAAAATCTGTTTTTTTCCCTAAATTCTCTGCCAATCAAAACTATATTTCCAGTGTTTGTTGAATGTCCAATATTAATTAGTTTAACAATTTCATTATTATTTATACAAAAATATGAATCTGCATCCACATTGGTTTTTAATTTGTAATTTCCCAAAATTAATGTACTAAACTGTGGATTTGTCACTAAGTTATTTATCAAAGGCCCCTTATTATGTTGCCCTATTAATAAGCCTTCACTATTCTTCATACTATCACATTTTTTTTTTAAATTGCTGGTTGATTTTTCTCCCTCATTATATCGTATTATAACCTGCTCCAATGGTTTATCAGGCTTTCTAATCATACTCTTTAGTACTTTCATGTAATTCTTAAACGAAAATGTACAACAATTATCGAGAGATCCGAATCTATCATAATCATCTACCAAATGAAGTAAGCCATGAATATTTGGTGCCATGTACATTTGGCCATATATTTGTTCAAAGGACTTGACAAAATATTCTAATAAATCACGAGCATATTGTTTTAATGAAACATATTGTGGGCTTAGAAGTATTGTCATTGCTATGCTAAGAGCCTTAAAATTTTTGTAACAATCATCAGCTATAATATCTTTTAAAATAACAAAACCATAATATATTAAAATTGCTCTAAATTCCGTTGCTTTAAATCGAGCTACTTCTTCTAATTTTCTTGGTTTTCTTGAGAAATCACAAGGAAAGTCTGACTTTAAGTTTATAGCTAAATCTGATAACTCTTTAATTTTCCATGAAGGCAAGCGGACATTTAACGGACCATTCATCCATAAAAAAAGCAGTTTTTTGGTCACTCCAAGACATAACATATGCATATAATCTAAAGAAAAGTCGTTGATAATATCAAACATAGGTAATTCAATAAGTATAGAAATATCAGTATTAGGTAAATGATGATCATTTGTTAATTTGTCTGTATAGCCATTATGTGTCCTAATTGGTGGTCGTTTGTCCAGTTCACAATAAGGAAAAACTGTCCTATTTTCTTTACGGTCTCCTTCAATTTCACAACGTGGGCATGAATTATATCCAGTATGAGATTTAATTTTTAAAACAAATGATCTTGCCGGCATATCACAACAGATTACATCAATTTTAACTTTGTAAGATTTATTTTCCAGTTCAAAACCATTCAATATTAAATATTTTGCTTCATCAACAAAATCTTTTAAGTAGTCATTGCTGTCTGAAGGTTTTTGGTTTCCACAGTACAGTCCCACAGGAAAAACAAGATCAGATTTTGGTCGTATGTAAGCCAAAATTGGCCAAAACTCTAAAGAAGTGCTTTTATGAATGGGAAGTCCATCAATACCAATAACAATTTTTAATTCTTGCTCTAAAACACAATTATTATATGGTAAATAACGAACAATTCCATTTTTGAGACCAAAGTGGTAGTATTTTCCAGGATCAACGACCCGCATATTTTCTATTGAAATGGGTTTGGTTTTTAATAATGTCTTGGCGCTTTTGGGTAATGTAATAAAACATTTATGTTGACGAAGAATACTTAAAAGATTATCTAAGGCAATATGAGAAATTTTGTAATGTATTGCCCATTGAGTTAATTCATTATTTATCAAAAATGATGTACTAGATAATAAGTCAGAATCAGAATCATCAGTGTCAGATATGTCTATGGGGGGGAAAATCAATTTTGTAGTTTGAGAAATTAAAATTTTGCGATTCATTATTTAATTCTTCCTGAAGTCTATGTTCTGTTGTAAATGAAACATTATTCTGACAGTTGAGAGAATTTGTATTAGAATTTGGTATTTCATTAAGTAGATAAGATTCCGAAAGTAAATTTTCAGAAATATCATGATTGTAGGTGGGATTGAAATAGTCTAACTCTTCTTTCATTTTCCTTCTTTTTTTTCGACTACTGAGAGGAACCAATTTCTTCATGATAAATGTAAATAGATAATTTATCTGCAACAAATCAATAGAATAGTAGGATATTCAACGGTTTATTACCAACTCTACTATAGTTTAACGAACCAAATGTAACAATAGAATACATTAAAATTATTAAAGTAATAAAAAAAATATTGACCACAAATCACAAGAATATAAATATATGCAAATACTAATGTTTATTACTAACTAATACATAAAATTAAGCTAATTTAAAACTTTTAGTAGATAATATCGGAAATATCGGAATCGGTATATTTTCAAAACCGATATTTGAACCGATACCGCAAAAAAAAAAAGAACCACCAGCATAAAATATATTAATACCAATAATAACAATATTTTGATCACTAAATATCGATAGTACTGTGGTGGGCCACAGTAAAATTATTTAATGCTAATATTATGTAATATCGGTTTAATCGGTTTGTGGTATCGGATTAATTTTAGTATCGGTTCATGGTTTTTGTCAAAAAAGTTGATTTTTTATGTAATATATTAAAAATCAACTTATTTTTTACATGTGATTATAATATCAAGTATCGGTTTTATATCGGTTGCATATATCGGTATATAGGGTATCGAAAAAAAAGTGGTATCGGCCCATCCTTAATAATAATTGTCTAATGACAGTATTCAATATTATTATTATCGAGTGCGTGTGCTTTTCTTTCTTTCCTAAATATTGTTTATTTTTGTTCAGTCTTGGGGTCTATCGAGAATGTTGCATTATTACATGATTTTATCAATGACAGTTATTATACGGACGAAAATATTACTTCACGGAAATAGTGATTACTCATTGTAAATTTAATATTTTTATAAAAAAAAATTTGTAATTAATTAAAAACAACATTATACAAGTCGCATTGAACTCCGATTTTTTTAATTATTATTTTAAATAGTGAAAAAAATATTGGTAAAAAAAAGGTTAAATTTTACTTTTTTTAAGTTTTTATCTAATTTAAATATTTTATGTTAATGTATAATATTTTTATATATTAATAAAAAGTAATAAATTACTATAACTAATTCTATGACAAAATAGACTAGTTGCTCACCCCTGTTCTAGACGAACAAATCATCTCCGTTCAGAGCGAGTCCCCGTCCGGTTCTTTTTTTCATATTATTATGTTTAGCCGTTTAAGTATGAAATCGAATAATTTTTGGTTACATTGATTACGATTCTGATCGGTTAACCGATTAATGCTGTGAATACCTACTAGGTGAAAAAATCGATTAATCAAAACAATCGTAGTCCTATGTACACACGTGCCTACGATCCGAAAACGTCGCGTCGCGGAATGATAATTGAAAATAAAATACTACATTATTTATTTTTATACTCGTATTGGATATCAATACGCGGAATACGATGTACCGTGGCCCGCGGGTTGCGAGGTATCACTTATGATGATTAAATGAATAATTGGGTGGGGTCTACGAACAACGTGAACGTACGCGCATGCAGATGTCACTGACAAACTAATAACGAAATATTTAGTTGGCCGTTTTTAGAACAAAAATATTACCTTACAGGAAAAGTGATCACTCATTGTAAATTCAATATTTTTACAATTTTTTTTTTTTTAAACTGATAAACAACAACATTTTACAGGCCGCATTGAACTCCGATTTTGTAATTCCAATTTCAAATGAAAAAAATCTTAAAATTTACTTTTAAGTTTTTAAATTTTAAATTTTTTTTAAAGATTCATTATAAATATTGGGAATATATATCAATGAGGCCTGTAGAATGTTTTTCTCTATTAATATAAAAAAAAAAATATCAAATTTGGTTGATTATACGGGAGTGGATCCTGGAAAATTCATAAATTTAAAATAACTTTTTTAGTAGTTTTGACTTTAGGTAGTTAATAAGAAACAGTTTTTACAAAAAAAAAAAAAACTTAAAAATCTTATTGTATCATTTACTGCCTTTATATTATTTACCTTTATAGGTAGTCTCTGCTCCTCAAAGAGTTAAAACTTTAATTGAATATACGCTTACAACTACAATCTTAATTATTTAAATAAATAATAGGTAAGTACTCACCAAATCACCGCTATTTACACCAAAATATAAAATTACGGTACAGTATAATATAATACAAAACACTATTGTC